>NW_001509764.1:1449976-1734572 GCF_000149645.3 Aspergillus fischeri NRRL 181
AATGGAACATCAGACTTCCTCCAAAAACATCACTATAGCTCTGTTAAAGGTCATACTTCGATTGATCTTGACTTTCTAGAGCAGTTATTCAATGATTCAATCCTGCCATCTCAGGAAGAGTGTGCTGTTGTTGAGCCATTAATATCACGCCAAAAGCATTGTGGTAAGTAGTTAAGAATTACCTTAAAACTGATTCTTTAGTACTTACAAAATACTTAGATTTTGATCATATTCAGGGACCTGGTAGATTAGAACATCTTAAATGTGATGTTACTTTTACTGCACTGGTACCAGTTGATATTCAAGATTATCCTTATATTGTTTTTACATCTCATGGAATCCATCAACATCCTCCACCTCCACCACATAAGCCACCAGAGCTTATATTAAGAGGAGTTCAGAATATAATCAGACAGATGAGAAACCCAAGTCTCACTCGAGGTACATGCTGAATATGTTTTAGTCACTTCAAAACTGGTTACTAACTGGTTAACAGCTCAATTTCTGCGAAGTCCAGAACTGGAGGCTTTTTGTTCTCAACATAATGCCTCTACACCTGCAGAAATACATGCATCTTTTTCCAATCTGGATCGCATATCTGCTATTATCCAGAAACAACGACTTTTTTCATACCCTGCAGGTCAGGGTTATAATGGGGTTTCATATATATATAATACAAATCCGTTTATTCGGGTGAGTGCTTATAAACCAGTCGTCAAGCATTTGTAACTCAGTTACTAATCAGTTATAGGAATATATTCAAGAGAAATATCATGATCCGCAGGGAATCATGATTCTCTGTGCGTTCAAAGAGCAAGTCCAGCTCTTAACTCAGTTAACTTCTTTTGAAGTTAACATGTCATACAAGCGCATTCAAGAAAAGGAAATAAATGAGGTTATTTTTGCAACTTATCTGCGTGAACATAGAAAAAGTAAGTACTTCATAATCATTACACCCTGGCGGAGTACTAAGTAGTTATAAAAGTTATCACCCTTTTCCGAGTCTTCACAAATCAAGAAACAACAGATGGCTATTACCTTTTATTCAGAAGAGTATTCTCTCTGATCCAGAAAATCACTGGCGAGCCAGCCAAGTTCAATTCTATACATTCTACTGGAATATACGGAATCGTTGTGGATATGGATACAAAACAGTATACTGGTGAGTGACTGGCTATAAAATACTTGCAAAGTACTTGCTAACTGCTTAGGCCTCGGACGCTTTCTTCAAGAGATTGACCCCCTCCACCGCCCAATTCTGGCAATTAAAGGGAATCATTATCTTTTGCCGTGTTCACTTCCTTCGAACAATCACAGAAGCAGTTGGGAACAATAACAAAGGATCAGGAATATGGAGTCGAATGGCTGGTTTGATTGACTGCAAGTCCGAAGGAAATTATGATCAATTGTGCGATCTATTAATCAGTAAGTACTTCTTAACTGGTTTATAAGCAGCTATTAACTGCTTCAGCACACGAAGAACCAAAGGTGCAGACCTGGGCAGAGCATAAAAGGCAACCAGTTATTAAAGCTAGCCTTAATAAATGCTGCTCTAATATTCCTTCCTCTATTTATGATTCTATTCAGAATCATACTAACTCTGCTGAACAGTCTCATCATAAGGCTAATGCGGCAGGCAAACGATTAACATTAGTAAGAGCAATTCAGAAGTAAGTGATTGAAAACTAGTTTCTAACCAGTTTTAAGTGCTTCCTAATAACATTCTTGTAGTTCTGCAAAGCTTGACAAACAGGATGTTCTTCAATATATAAATCAGACTTGTTTCGGAATTCATCATTCATATCGAACAGCAAATATGGAGGTTAATTATTTGCGCCATATGGCACGGGAGGGTGAGAAAATATATCAGCATCTTGATCATTGTGACATTCTTCATTAATTATTTCAAATCACTTAGAATCACGGAAGCGTCGTCGCTCATCTTCAGCTCATTTATCAGTTGATTCTCAACAAGAATTACAACCTCGAAGATCTCAATCCCAATCACGGGTTTCAGGGTAAGCGTAATTCTAATCAGCTATCAACTGGTTATTAACTGGTTCTTAACTAGTTCCGTGTCATCTACCTCTCAAGGTCTTCGTCGGATCTCCTCACAAAATATACTGAACATTGAGCAACAACGACAAGCCTTAGAGCTTCGCGAGCTTGAGCTTCGATTGAAGGACAAAGAAGAAGAAATACGAGAAAAACAGCTGCAAAATCAGGCAAAGCAGCTACAAAACGAAGAAAAAGAGTTGGAACTTATGGAACGGCGAGCGAAATTACGAATGAATAATGAAATGCTATAATCAGTTGGAAAGTACTCAAGAAGTAATTGTTGTTTCTTTTAATATCGTTATGATTTCATAAATGTCAGATGCCGGGTAATTAAAACCTGGTATTGTTAATGCCGAAAGCGGCAAAGTCAGTCATGTGCTTGACTAGGGCGGCGTCTTGGCTTTTCTGACCCGGCACCTGACCTATAACCTGCCTTTACAGGTATCACAGGTTACAGGTAAGCCGCCCCTTGGAGAAGCTCGGGTGCCCCCAAACTGGTCATGTGATTAGGCTAGCCGATCACATGTCTGGTACCACTTATATTTTTAATTACAGCGCACATAGGATTTTCAATACATAACAGACTTCATATACCGCTACCTCAGCAAACAGGATGTAAGTACTTTTAAACCAGTTAATAACTACTTATTTAGAGCATCTCATTATTAAGATTTTGTAATCTTGCCCGCCTTTCCATCAGCTCTAGCTCTTTTTCCTCGTTTTGAAGTTGTTTCTCTCGCACCCGTTCCTCTTTTTCCTTTAATTGAAGCTCGAGCTCTCGCAGCTCTATGCTTTGCCGCTGTTGCTCAAAACTTAATATATTCTGTGAAGAAACCCGACGAAGACTTTGAGAAGAAGAAGATATTGAACTATTTATTAAGTACTTAGTAACCCTTTTTAAAGTGATTGAAAACCAAACTCACCGACTGCTACCTCGGCCTCGAGGTTGTGAACGGGATCTCCCTTGTCCTAATTCAGGCTCGGAACTAGAAGAGAAATATGTTGATGAACGGCGGCGTTTTCGTGACACTAAGTAATAGTTAAGTGGTTTGTTAGCAGTTACAAAGTGGTGAATATAATAAAAATTAATTAGATGTATAACATATGAGGATCAGACATGCGGTTATATATATACATACCTTCCCGGGCCATATGTCTCAAATAATTTGTCTCCATATTTGCTGTTCGATATGAATGGTGAATATTAAAATCAGTGCGATTTATATATTGGAGAATGTCTTGTCTGTCCAGCTTTGCAGAACTAAAAAAAAAATATTAGCAGTTATTGAGTTATTGTCTAATCAGTTATTAATTATTTATTGAGTACTTACTTTTGGATTGCTGCTGTTAATGTCAACCACCTTCCTGCTGCATTAGCCTTATGATGAGACTGTTCAGCTGAATTGGTATGATTCCAAATAGAATCATAGATATAGATGGGAATATTAGAGCAATGTTTATTCAACCCAGCCTTGATAACTGGTGATTTCTTATGTGCCGCCCATGCTTGGACCTTTTCATTCTCATGTTCTAAGCAGTTAGTATCCAGTTGATAAGCAGTTATCAAGTACTTACCAATTAATAAATTGCATAGTTGATCATAATCATCTTCCGACTTGCAGTCAATTAAGCCAGCCATTCGACTCCATACACCTGAGCTTTTATTGGCACTCCCAATTGCTTCAGTGATTGTACGAAAGAAGTGAACCTGGCAAAATATAATGATTCCTTGCAACTGCCATAATATTGGTCGGTGGAGAGGGTCAATTTCTTGAAGATATTGACCAAGTCCTAAGTAGTTAGTAAGTGGTTCGTAAGTACCTGGTGATTGAATATATACCAGTATATTGCTTTGTATCCATATCCACAATAATTCCATAAATTCCATTGGAATGAATAGAATTAAATTCAACAGGCTGGCCAGTCATTCTTTGAACAAGAGTAAATACTCTTGTAAATAAAAGATAATAGCCTTCTGTTGTTTCCTGATTGGTAAAAGCCCGCAGGAGTGTGATGACTATATTTTATAGTTAGTAAGTATTTAATAAGTGATTGTTAGGTGTTTACTTTTTGCATGCTCAGGAAGATAAGTTGCAGCACTACTTTGGACCGAATCTGGAAATGGAAAGTCTTACAGTATCTGCAGAAAACAGTTCAATAGTCTTGAGATATCTTTCACTGTCATATGAGGATAACCTCGGTTAGCGACGTCCAATTAGTAATTCAAGTGTGGGGATTTCTGGATAAGGCCCGATAAGGAAATCTCCTGCAATAGTCGATGGGGATTCTTTCACCTCTTTCGCGATATTTGCAATTATTGGCGACAATTGCTCATCTGGACATTCTGGGCCAGACTGGTTGGGTCGATATTACTGCGTCCAGAATCCTCTTTCATCCCTGGTCATTTCTAGGGAGTCGACTGTCCTCTTTCTTATCTGTTTCAGCGTCTCGGGTCTCGAGTCCTGACAACGAGAGAAATGGGTGATGCAGGCTTAGTCAAGGAGCAGTTGCTCATAGCGTTCATGCATGACCTACCCGCAGCGGTAATTGAAGATATCCGTGCCAAATTCCCCACCGCCGAGATTACCATCATTCACCTGGAGAGAATGGCTCCGATCCCAAGTGGTTCGTCATGCACTCCAATTGACAATGGAGACGCTGACTCTTCGCTTAGAATATGCGCGGAAGGCTACCATTATTGTGACTTTTACCAATCTGCCGAATATTGAGGACTCTGCCAAGTAAGTATACATGACAGTATTCCTACCCGGGTGGCCATTACCGATGCGAACTGACCGTGTCAGTATCAAGCTGATTCATACCCTCTCGGCCGGAGTCGACCATCTCTTGGCCCATCCTATCCTCAAAGACAGCAAGATACCCATCAGCACCAGCTCGGGAATTCATGGACCTCCGATTGCCGAATGGACTGTATTGAACTGGCTCGCAGCATCGAAAGGGTTTGTTCGGACGTACGAGAATCAAAAGCAGCATGTCTGGGGAGACGTGGATGAATACATGTATGGGCTGCATGACCAGGTTGGGAAGAAGGTGGGCATTCTGGGATACGGGAGTATCGGACGACAGAGTATGCTGTTGCTATTGACCGCTTCAATAAAACGTCTGCTGACGGTGATCCAGTCGCCCGTGTCGCTGTCGCTCTAGGAATGACAGTCCACGCGTATACGGCTTCTCCTCGCCTCACTCCCGAATCCCGTCGCGATACTGGATACATTATCCCTGGCACCGGCGACAAGGACGGTTCAATACCAGTATCATGGCATCACGGCACAGACAAGGCATCTATCCACTCATTCCTGAGGCTCGGATTGGACCATCTGGTAGTCTGTGTGCCATTAACGGCGCAAACACATCATCTCCTCGGATCCGAAGAATTCGCCATCTTATCCTCACACATACCCGCCGGACATCCAAAGCCATATTTGACCAACATTGCACGCGGCAAGGTCGTTGACCAAGAGGCATTGATCGCGTCTCTCCGCTCGGGTGAGTTGAGTGGGGCAGCGCTGGATGTCACCGATCCAGAACCGCTCCCTGCGGATCATCCGCTATGGGATGTGCCAAATGTGCGGATCAGTCCTCATATTAGTTCCCTGGGCAAGGAATATTTCCCCCGGTCCTTGGATATTGCCAAGGAGAATATGTGGCGATTGGAGAGGGGAGAACCGCTGGTCAATGAGTACAAACGGACTAGGGGATACTAATGGGGTTACTTTTGACTGGAAGAACCTTTTAATGGAAAGGCACGCATTTCAAGAATTGGAATTGACCACGGCCCCGGCCTTATTTAGATACTTCCTACTTGGGATACAGTACATACACACTGAGTTCGATGGGCGGACATAACCCCGCACAGACCAATCAAAGGCAGCCCCGCATGCCGCGGTGACAAGCTTATCGCCGGCGCTTATCATTTGGCTGGAAAGCCTGGAACCTCAGGAATCCAGGATCGGCTCATTATTCATTCCATCGGTCATTCCTCAAAATCCAGGTCCCAACACTCGTTCTATCCAAATCCTGTATGTGACGGTCAATGTCTCCCTTCCCCTTCCTCTCCCTCCCCCCCGAAGTCCGCCTCCAAATCTACCATTATTTGATCCCCAACATTCCCGTTCGCAACTTCTCCCTGATCCGCAACAAAAAACCGCCCCTCCGACGAGACGGGAAACCCTGCTGCCCCGCCCTCCTCCGCACCAACCATGCAATCCACACCGAAGCCATCCGCGAATGGTACAGCGCAGCGGCCTACGAAGTCATCGTCGATGCCAAATATATCCTCTTCTGCGGCAAAATCTTAGCCCCCTATGTCCCGCTCCCGTCTACAATCCGCTATGTCACAACCATGCACCTCTGCATCGCGCTGCAGCGCACTCCCTTACATCTCCTCCGGCCCGAGGCCACGGCACCGCTGGAACACCTCCTGGGCTTCCAGGATAGGCTTGTGACGCTGGCAAAGGGAATCGGGGATCCGGTTGGGCGGAGGCTAAGGACGCTCTTGATTGAGATTGAGGTTGATGTGCCGCTGCTGTTGAGCTTGAGCAAGACGCCAGCGGAGCTGTTGGAATTGCTCCGGTGGAACTTGGACCCGGTCAGGCAGAACGTGAGGGGGGTGGAGGTCGTTAAGTGGGAGGTCAAGGAGCAGAGTTACGGAATACAGAGTCAGGAGTTTCTGGCTGCCTATGGGGAGTTGAGGACGGTCATGCATCGGTTTTTGGAGACCATGAGGGAGGAGATGGTATCCGACGAGGATTAATTGGTTTGACGTTCATGTATGTATTTACGACCATGCAACTATGATGATAATGTAATTAGGGAGTTGTCTGCTGATGATGCTATCTGGGGTTCGTCCCAAAAAGGAAAAAAGCATGGCCAAGCAATTCAGCCGACAGCTGACTGTGGCTTGGCATCAGCGTCATCACAGCCTTGTCTGCTTCAAGACAATAAATTGCAAGAGACACCATTTACGCAGGTCTTGTTCATTCTTCTCCTTTTTTGTCAATTCATCGAAGTTACTTGTCTAGCCGAGATGGAAAAACCAATGGCTTCGTCCCAAAACAGACGCCGGCAATGCTGGGAATGCCGTCGCCGCCGACTAGTCTGCGACTTCTCACTCCCCGGGTGCCGCAAATGTTATACTGCTGGGGTTGAGTGTCCTGGCTACGACGACAAGAAGCCGCTCAAGTGGGTCACAACGTGTGAGGTGACATCTCGGCCGCGGAAGAAGACTGTTCAACGGAGTACTGCCAAGCAGCATGTGTCCGAAGATAGATGTGACAGCCAAGACGAAGCTTGGAGTTTGAGCGTCCCCCGCGATCGACTGATCACTGAGCCTGGAGCGATCGTGGAGGCTGCATATTATTGTGAGTTCGCTTGTCGACTTGAGCCAGCAATGTTCTAATAAATAGACAATACCTGCGTGCTACCGGAGTATACTTGCCTGCTCCAGCTAGCCGAAAACCCGTTCATTACTGCTTTTCCCATGGAAAGTCTTCAAGCCATCCCACCCCCGATCCACTGCACGCTTGTCTCTCTAGCGCTGAGCCACCGATTTCACCGACTACTCCCCCGGAACAGCCGTAACGATTTGCGGGAGATTGAAGCCAAGCATTACCAGCATCGAGGACAAGCTATTCGGTATCTTAAGGAGGAGATCGGCCGCCCGGACAAGTGTCGTACAGACAAAACGCTCGTTGGGGTCATGATGCTGCTATTTAGTGATGTGGGTACCAATATCTACCTGCGTTGAACAGACGCTGACGAGCATTTCAGTCCAGGCAATCTACTTCTCCCAATTGGCGTCATCACTTCACTGCAGCTCTGGAGATGATCACCCTCCGGGGAGGAGTGGAGAAGGTCCTTCACTCGGCTCCACACTTCAGAGCTTTGTTGCTGTATTTCATGATGTAGATCTCTCCTTGGATAGTGGAACATGCGCTAACCAGGTCTAGTATCGGAATCATCAGTAATACGACCAGCCCGCCTTCCGACCACATACCCTTGGGCTCGGATGTACGGTCGATCGAGGTGATCTCCCTGATGTACGGGGACGGCTGCTTTCCTGTTCTCCTCTGTCCACCTGTACTTTTAGCAGATATTATCCGGATCAATCATCTCCGACTGCAGGCCTTCTCGCAACCATCCACCGAGTCCGAAGGAAAAGCACTGGCGTTGCTAGGCCGGATCACGGCCTTTTCGCCAGAGCAGTGGGCCATGTCTTGCGCCGCCCCTGAAAAGGGAATAATTCTTGGCCATGTTTACCGCTCCGCAGTGATCCTGTACTGCATATTGTCTCTGCAGAGTCTCTGCGTCCTCCCGCGAACGGCACAGCTTAGATCAATGACAGTAACACACACAAAAGAGCTCTTCGCGTATCTGAAGCAGGCCTGCGGGGCACCTGGGATCGGAAAGTGCATGCTCTGGCCGCTCGTTGTGGCCGCAGTGTGCGCTCGGGGCGACCTGGACATGCAACAGTTTGTCAATCGACAGCTCTCCGCTTTGGGAACGGACATCGGGGCTCCCTTACCTCTGCTGGCGGCAGTTGTTTCCAGAAAATTCTGGGAGAGTAAGAGCAGAACCTGGGATGCCTGTTTTGAGCGACCATACTGTTTTGTTGTATAGGCTGTGAGGCTGTCCGGATATAATCGGATTGATCGGCCATCAGAGGAACAGATTATCATCACAAACGGTACTCATCTTGGTCTCGTTTTGCTTAGGCGAGATGACGTAGGCAGAGTAGGATTTTAGTTTCCTGCAGACTTGGGGAATAGAGTTGAGGACGGTTGCTCGATGATTGGCCGAGTAAGTTAAGCTGAGCTCTAGTTTCTTTTCTATTCATGCTAACGATCTTGTTTTCTTCGCGGAAGGCTTCCGGAGGCTGTGGGAGGTCAGGATGAGGATTAAGGTGGCTGAGGCTGTGCAAGTTGAATAAGGTTCCCTTGTCAACTATCACTCTTAAAGCTACCTTTGACGCTCCAGGCTACAGCATTACCATGCATTCTCCTGATGTGGCGAAGCTGAGACAATAATGTTTTGACACCGAGACCGTTATCAAGCCAGGCCAATCAACCGGGCTCTATTCGACCATCATCTGGTCGAGACTAAGGAAACCAGGGTCTTGGCCGAGGAAGCAATTTGGCATGCCAACCTCGCTTCCAGACACTGGTCCTTCCCTTGCGCGGAGAATGCTCGGAGGATTCGTAAGGATTCGTATCCAGTCCTTGGCGGCTTTGCAAGACTCTGGACTTCTAGTCCTGGATCTGCTTTCGAGTGTTTTTCGAGTTTTTGGCAGGTTTGATTTCGACTTCAGGGTCCGAAGGAGAGCTTGACCTCCGCTACTATGATTGCAGTCCTGCTCCGGGGTACTGGGGTGACCTTGCTACTCCGTACTATCAGTTTATCAACACGGTGCAGACCGCCATAGCAGCCGACCAGATAATCGAGATGAACGCGCGACAACAAGAGGAACTGATCGGTCTGACCCTCTTTACTTCAAATGAGAGCAAGGTTAGTGCTCAATACCCAACATCTTGGCGAAGCGTCCATATGACGAAGGATCGTGGCACTCACCAGCGTGGCTATGCTAACTGTGATCAATTACTGAATCAGGGTCTTGATTACCGTGGGATTGGCTCTGGCGACTTATGTTTCCTATTTGAATCATCATAGGTGGTATACCTAGAGGTAACTCTTCGGGTGAAACCCGAGGGCTTATATAGTCCCTCTTGCTCAAGTTCTGCTTGCCACCGCAGTAATAATTAGGAATCGACCTTCACAATGCATTGGAGTAGACTCCTGCATCTGGCACTTGGTACGTATCTCCTACCTGTGCGTCCGGATAAATGCTGACGTGATAGCGCCCCTTGCCGCCGCCCAAATCTACTCTTTCTCTCCCGCGAGCGATATCGTCTATAGCGTGGTAGTACCTGAAAGCACAGCTTCCTCCAACTCCGGGCCAATCTACTTCCAGATCTGCGCACCCGCCTCGTATCAATGGGTGGCTCTTGGCCAAGGCTCGCAGATGGCGGGCTCTAACATGTTCGTCATGTACGCCGCCTCTGCCAACAACGTCACCCTCTCTCACCGGTCTGGCAGGGGTCGCTTCTCGCCGAGCTACAACCCCGATGCGCAGATCGAGCTCCTAGACGGTACTGGTATCAGCAACGGGTACATGACTGCCAATGTGCGCTGCAATAACTGCCTTCAATGGACCGGCGGCTCTCTGGATCCGTCCAGCAGCTCAAGTAGCTGGATCTGGGCAGAGAAGCAGGGTCCCGCGATTGACTCCAGCGATCCCACGTACGCTATCACGCGGCATGATTCCCGCGGCGTGCACGCCATTAGTATGTCACAGGCCCGCGTGGCCAACGTGGATGCATCAAACCCGTTCGCTCGGCAGAACGCGGCCTCAACCCCACAGACAGTATCGGGGACCACAGCCTCCAATTCAGACTCGATATTAATAGCCCACGCCGTCCTCATGAGCGTCGCCTTTGTCGTGTTCTTCCCGTCCTTCGCTATCTCAATCCACATTATCCCCTACTCCAAGACCGTCTCGCGCATCCACGCACCACTGCAACTCTTCACCCTGGCTATGGCCCTCGCGGGACTCGGACTGGGAGTCTACCTCGGCGTCGATACAAACCAAATGGACAAGTACCACCCGATCATCGGGCTGGTCGTTATCGGAATGCTGGTTCTCTTCCAGCCCCTCATGGGCTTACTCCAACATGTGCATTTCCGACGCACCGGCGGGAAGAGTTTCTTCGCATACGTGCATTGCTGGCTAGGCCGGACCCTGATCGCCCTTGGCATCATCAACGGCGGGTTAGGGTTCCTGCTTACCAAGAATGCGGGCAACCCTGCGCCGAAGGGCGCGGTCATCGCCTACTCGGTTGTTGCAGGTGTGGTCGGCCTGGCGTATCTCATTTTCGTGATTGTGCTTCCGTTCAGGTCGAAGAAGGGTGCTGCGCCGCAGAAGGTGGCGTTGTCGAATGGGTCAGGTGAGGGAATTGCTGCGCAGTAGAGGAATGGTGCCAGTGATTGATGAGGATGAGATATCCATGGATTTATGTATGTCTACCTCGATATTTTGTGTTTGATTAAGCGTTTAGCCAGTAGTATATGGAGGTCTACTGTTGGACTTAGACAATCAAGATGAAGTTAATGTGAATGGCTCTATGCTTGATGTAATATTACCGGATTTGCGGACGATCTAAGGGGCTCAGGGCAATATACTCCCGGGACTGCTATTGAAAGTTTCTACCTGCATAATCATGCGCCTCCATTTCAACGCGCAGATTTCCAACATCTTTCCGCGGCCGAGTCACGACAAGGAGCTAGGAATCTGTAATTCTCACCGTTTTGTATAAAAAGCTACATCCCAAGGATGAGGTGTTCTTAACCATCAGATGGTTATCCAATAGGGTTATAAATTTGTCAAACCCTATAAATACTCCATCCAGGATACATAGAAAATATGGACCATATTAATTCCTTCATAACTATACACATTACACATCAAAATCTACTGACCCAACGAGGAACGCACCATCTCCTCAACAACAACACCCACAAGCCCACTAGCAACAACAGCCCACGTCCACGGATTCGCCAGCTCCGACAACCCAGGCCAGAAGCTGTTCTTCTCACGCCGCCACGCCTGCAGCTGCGCATACTTGTGGGGATCCTGCATTCTGTACCTTTCCTCCTGGCTCGCCTCATTCTGCGCATCGCCGCCAACAAACCGTAGGAAGACGTAGTTTGCGACCGGACCGAGCAGGACAAGCGGGTTGAATGTGTTTGCAGCGTTGAGGACAACGAATGAGAGGTGCACGAGGGTGTCGCCCAGGTAGCTGTACATGGTCATTAGCTTTTGTCCGTTTATAAGCAGGGGGGGTAGAATACATACTTTGGATGACGGACGATGCTCCACACGCCATGACGGCAGAGATCATCGCGCTCCTTGCGGTGCAGCTCCAGCTGCGTATCGGCCAGCGCCTCCATCGCGAAGCCTGCGCTGAAGAGCCCGACGCCCAGGGCGCGAAGCATGCCGGAGGTCTCTGCGTCGAACGACACGCTCGACCAGCTCATCCGGAAGGGAACGGTGAAGGGCAGCGTGATGAGAGTCAGGAAGGCCGCTTCGGGGAGATACGATTTGAGGAGCGCCGAGTTCCAGAAGCCAGGGTCCTTAGCCTTTAGCTCCTCGTAGCGCGGGTCGTCTCTGCCGCGGGCGAGCGAGCGCGACACGATGCGGTAGAAGAGTCTACTGCCCCAGGCTGTGACGCAGGATAGCAGGACCTTTTCGGTCCAGGGGATGGCGTTCATGGCGCTGGAGAAGGTGAGGTTGTTGTGGTACATTGGTTCGCCGACGGCGCTCCACCAGGCGTTGGCGACTTGGCTGAGGGGCCAGAAGTAGTCTTTGATTTCGCCGCGGTCGGTCGCTCTGGAGAGGGCGTAGGCTGCTACGGAGAAGCTGGAGTGGAGCGCGAATGAGGGGAGGATGGTTGATTTGAAGATGCCGACGTCGGTGGTGTTGAGTCCGAGGTGGGAGCGTTCGTATGGCCATCGGTCGACGTCGACCAACGGCTTTGCGCCGGACTCCATTTTGAATATCGGTGCGATTCAATCGCTATGTCGATTGAGTAAGATTTCATCTCGTCGTTGATGGTGGTGTGCTGGGGGTTTTGTAGGTCAATTCAAGTGTTGATGTCAGGATTATGTAACGGTTCGCTGCGGCCATCTGCCAAACAAGTTATTGCCTACTTGATGATATCATCGTTATACACAACTTATGAGAATTATAGAGCGGTACTCTTCAACAGAAATGTATTGCCTCTATCTAGGAAAGAGTGCTTGTGGTGTTGGTTTATATTAATTGAGGTGTATCTATATCTATACATGTCATAAGTATACTACGTTGCTATCAAGAACAAAGAGAAGATTTCAAGTAGATGCAGATGAGCTACCCATGTCAAAATCACCCAGATGCTGATGTAGATCGGAGAAGTTCATCTGAATCGTAGGGATGTTTGAACCTTGTGTGGTTCGAAACTTTTGCTTGACTAGCGAGGACGATTGGCTCTCCCATAAGGTTAAGGATTGCAGATCCGCGGCAGTAAACCCTGCAAAAATATCGCCCTCTCGTATATATAGATCATGTTCATATAGATTGCGAAGGGTCTTGGAGATCAGAGGGATGTCTGCAGGCTGCACCAGGCATAAATCATGCAATTCCCACCCGTCAGGTATCTTCTCGAATGGCAACTTGTTTGTTTGAATTCGTCGGATTTTGGCCGGATCTGAAGCAAGCCTCCTTTGATCATGGGAGCTTTTATTGCGCATGAGATAAGACCTCGGATCATGCGGGTTTAGACGAGGACTTGGGTTGTCAGTTTCAGACATCGATGGCGCTGGCTCGGCATTGCTGTTATTGACACCGGGCTGCAAAGCGGCTTTGGCAGCAAGATATCTGCTCACATGAGGTGAATTTGCGGCGGACGCATTCTTTCTCAGCTCGCGGAGTCTTGTGATCGCTTCTCTCTTGCGCTTCTCAAAGTCAAGTGCTCTTTCCAATTCGGGGTTATGGTCAGCATTCGCCAGTCTGTGCAGATTTACAGACCATTGGTCAAGCCGTCTCGATGCAGGCTCTGAGGCACGACTCCGGCTGACGACTGACGATTCGACCGTGCTCGTCTCCTCCTCAGATGGTTCTGGGCTTCCTGCTGCCACAACGAAACCCCGAGGGGTCGTTGTGTCTGAAGTGACCGGCGGACGTTCACGTTGTGCGAATCGGTCCTGCGTTAGCTGTGACAACGGAGGCTCATCATGTTCGTTTTCTGGACACTGCTCAACCGGGTCTTGACGGGCTGATGCTTGTGTGGTCTTCACAAACCATGTATCGAGAGCACCATTACCGTAACGCTCTTTGTCGCGCTGCCTCGAAGCTCTTGATCGTACAGAGGGACCGTGTAATGGCGTGATTGGAGAAGTTTGTGTCAGGTCGGAGACCGAAGCAGAAGAGCGAGACTCGGCTGGAGAGTGCGACAGTCGATTCGAGTTACGTGTAGATGCACTCGGCGAAGCAGAACTGACAGAGCGCAACGGAGATGCATGGGTCGTAGACATGGAATCCTGTTCCTGCGCGACAGGAGGCAGCCCTGCGGATCCTGCTGGCCCCCTCGACGGAGTTTTATGGCACGGAGCTCCAGAAGGGACATACAGTCGTGTCACTGACCATGGATTGAGGCCCTCTAAATCTCTAGTTCCTGTATGACCAGACGCACCTGGACTTCCATCGGAGAATAATCGCTGTTCGTGTCGGCCATTCTTCGGGCTGCTCCTCATGTGAAAAAGCGAGCTAGCCGTGACAAAGCTTGGTGGCTTGTTACCCTCATTCACGGTTTCGACAGAACATTCAGTGCTGTCTTTACGAGCTAAAAGTAGTTCGAAGGCATCATTATTTGCCATCCTTTCTTTCCCTTTGGAGGAGCTTTTGTGTTTCTCATCCCCATCAGGGGTTTCACCGTAAACGTCCTTGAAGAGTTCTTCTGCAAGCGAGAGAAGGTCTCGCTGGTTCTCGAATAAAACATCGTCCTTAGCCGGTTCAACATTCACGTCGTAGCAGGCTTCCGGGCAGCGGATCTGCAAGCAAAGGAATGGATCTGATATGTTCGGCAAACCGCCGCTACGCGAAGCAGCTGCTCGTAGATAGGTCTTGTACAGTTTTGAGATCTCCTGTCCAATGCCTCGAGATGCTGAGAGAGGTCTACCGTCCACACTGAAAAACTGTCCCGCATTGTTCACTTTTGAGAAATCTGCGCTCATCAGCCAAGTTTTCGGTTCAATGGGCAGAGTAAATACCTGATCCAGGATCCGCAAGTAGGGCCATCAACTGAAAAGAGGAGTCATTACCACTCCCAGACTCCTCGTCTGACTCGCTTCCACACGGCCATTGCTTGGTTACGCAAGCGGAAGCGGCCTCAGTGCCAGCAACTTTGAGTGCTGCGTCCATAAGCGAGGCATTTTTTCCAGGGGCGTAGACCCAGTTGGCCTTTTCGCCAGCAGCTTTAAGAACCTTCAGGGAGAGCCTAATAGTGGGTTGAGCGATAGCATATGACTGTATGATTTTTTTAATCTTGGCTATTGTCTTTGCGGCGCTTTTCAATACTGTTTGCCTGCGGACTGGTATGTTCTTGAAGAGGTCCGTTACTCGCACCGTTGTACCGACTGAGTGCGAGGCACGTTGAGTACTTCAATTGTCAGCACATTCCAAAGCCTCCTACCGGGTAACGTACCTGATGAGCTCCCCATTTCTCCCATATTTAATGCAGAAGCCAACTGGGTCCGCTTCAACTCTGGTGGTAACCGTCACTCCTCCGCAAACTTCGGCAGCACTTGCTAACGCTTCACCTCTGAAGCCTAGCGATTTTCCGCCGAGTTTCCTCAGATCCTCGACTGTCGCGATCTTGCTAGTGAAGGCACGTCTACAGACAAACGGATGATCTTCGGATGGAATTCCATGTCCATTGTCCTTCACCTGGATCACATCGACTGTGTTCTGGGAGATTTCTATAAATATTGCAGTGGCGTGTGCGTCAAGTGAATTCTCCAGCAACTCCTTGACAATGGAGCAGGGGTCTGAAATGACAGAAGTTGAGCCAATTGCTCGAACAGTGGTCTGGGGAAGGGCCGTGATCGGCATCCTCAACGGCGATGACGGGATACTCGGATCATCCTCTAGATATATTGATCCTTTTCATGTTTTATTGATAAGCGCCACTTAAATACTGATGAACTCGATGAATATATTTCAGCGAAGTATGCTTGAAGATGGCAGGGATGAATGGCCGTCGATATTTCCACGCACGCTTCTTGTAGAATCTAAGTCACGTGTTTGGCGCTTAGTCAAGACCACCTGCACACGTGGTCAGCATCAACAACACTTCTGAAGAATTATCTTGAAGCCATGGTCGGTTATCTTTGGCATCAATCAAGTCCCTGAAATGAATAAGTCTGTATAGAAGGATATGCCCCTAGCAGAATGCTCTGTCGCTCGTTCAACATTTCGCAGTTGGCGATTCCGTTCGTCTGCGCGTTGATCGGTTTTCTTGCGTACACGTCCCAGTTATTTTTCTACTATTTTGAGGAGGCACCCCTAAGATCGCAAGAGTTCTGGCGCCTGAACATCTTCGCTCTGTGCATCTGGGTATGCTATTACCGCGCATGTACTGTAGATCCTGGCCGGATACCCAAGGATTGGACGCCGTCCAACCTTAAGCAATTGGAAAAGGATTGCGCTGGGGGTAGGCAGCGCTGGTGTCGTCGATGCGAGGCGTTCAAGCCACCGCGAGCGCACCATTGCAAGACATGTCAGAGGTGAGGTTTTGTGGCTCGAAAGCTGTTCCCGACTAACGATTTGCAGGTGCATTCCGAAGATGGACCACCACTGTCCGTGGACATCGAATTGCGTTTCGCACTTTACATATCCTCATTTTATGAGGTTTCTGTTCTATGCCGTAGTAGGCATGGGCTATCTTGAGACTCTTCTCTTCGAGAGAGCTTCGATAGTCTGGGCATCGCGCCATCTCCCTAGTGTATGGACAGATTGTCCGCTTGTTTTCTGGTGCAAGCTAATTCCACCTTAGTATCTCGGCCCTAGCTTGGGACAACTGATCCATCTCTTCATTTTGTTAGTAGTGAACAGTTTGACATGGCTTGCACTATTTATTCTTCTGCTTCGAAGCATCTGGTCCCTAGCTCTTAATACCACCACTATTGAATCGTGGGAGATTGAACGGCATGAGACTCTGCTAAGACGAGCTCGGCATTTTGGGGGATATCTGTCCGGACCGGGGGGTATCCAGGTTCGGATTAAGAAGCAGGAATTTCCATATGATATTGGCATATGGTCGAATATCAAAGCCGGAATGGGCGGGAGCGCGAACGTTAGTTCAGCGGAAGATTCTTGAGATGCAACGCTGATGACGTCCAGGTATTGAGTTGGTTCTGGCCTTTTGCAGCTACTCCTGACCGGTCGACTGGTCTAGATTTTGAAGTCAATGGCTTTGAGGGTGAGTGCATTGCAATGTACATGGAAGTGGTATAAAACTGATCAGCTAATGCTGGGCAGACCCCAACCTATCATGGCCGCCACCAGACCCGGATCGCATTCCACTTCCTGCAAAGCAGGAGGATATGAGCGCCGCCATTGCGGCTGCCGATGCCTCGTATTACAGAGCTGTACAAGCGCGGGATATCCAGCGTTCCAACGATGCCAGCCATTCAGGAGGACATCACATACAGCGTCGGAAACGCTTCCATGACCGGTTTTATGAAAATAAAACGAAAGAACGGCACTCCGAAAGTGAGAGTGACTCTTCCGATGATGATGAAGTACAGGATGGTGAGGAAGGCTGGAAGAACTCTGAAGGAGACCGCCTCCGTGATTTTGGAGTTGACGAGGAAGCCGAGTTCTACGATGAGGAAGACATTCCTCTAGGCATTTTGATACAGAGACGTCGCCAACAATAGCCAGGTGCCAGTGATGTGCTGTATGATAGGGTGTCTTAATTCACAACGATTGACTCAGATCAGGGTCGAATCTCGGATCATGGAGAGACAGAAAATCCCCCAGCATCTGCGTTTCCGGATGCTGCAGCTCCCGTGGCAATGCACTTCCCCCACCGAACAGAGCCCATTCAGCCGCGCCATCGAACAACCTCAAAGAGCCCAGATTCACATTGCTCTCTGCCATACCGGAGGGATCCATCTCGCCTGTCGGCCAACCTTGCTCTTGAATCGATCCCGCAACCGTTTCGACGGAATTGCAATCCCCATCATTCTGCCGTTTCCACATAGACTCCCACTGTTTAAACTTCTCGTAGTCCGAGGCTACTTTGCCCACCTCATCAAACAACCTTAGTCTCACAAGCGCCCTCTCCAACGCCTCAATCAACTCCACCTCCGATCTCGCCGACTCCCCACTCGCCGCCATCTCCCGAATCATATCTAACCCGACCCGTAACGCCTTGCGAAAATGATCAGAACGATCCTGGATCGAGTACGCAATTAGCACCAGCAGCGCTGCCCGGCACGAGCTGTATTCTATATACGAGGCGCGCGCCAGGCCAGGGCCACTATCACTGTCGCGGAGGGTGCTGCAGATGGAGATTGCGTCGGCGGCGGCTGTAATGCAGCAGGTCACCAGTTCCTGGCGGGGCGTGGGCTTTTGCGCGGTGGCTGAGGGGGGAGTAGCTGGGGAGGTTGGGTTTGAGGGCGAGCCTCGCGAGAAGAGAAACGGGCGGCCGATGAACATGCGGAGGAGGCAGTGTTCGAGTTTGATGTGGGCTGTCGATCGATCGACTGGGGCCTGGGCGTCGTTCTTTTGGATTGTTGGTTGAAGCGAGGACCACCATTTTTCCAGGTCGTTTTTCCTGTCGGCGAGCCGTGAGAGCAGGATGGGGAGGTCCTGTTTTGGGGTGGTTCTGAGGAGGGATCTGGGTTGTTAGTTGTCTGCGGTCTAATGGTAGAGTGGACGTAAACGCACATTTCTTTATAGAAATCCTCCAGGTGATGTGTGAGATGAATTGAAGCAAGCATGTATGGACCTGCCGAGTCCTGTTCACCCAAATCAACCGGCAAATGCGTGTCAATATCTGACCGTAGCATTCCCAGCGGTCGTCCATGGAAAATAGATATTTTCCTACTCCGTCAGCGACACTACCAAAAAAGCGAGAGAGAAAGGATACCTCTCCATCGCATACGCCGTCCACCAAACCCTATTCCTCGTCTCCATCATCGCCGCACTAAACGCCTCCCCCACGCATCGCCGATGCATGCCGTTCTGCATCGCGAGCCGAATCGTCAGATTGATATACACGTACCCCAACCCCGCCGCATCAATCGGCAACGCATACGCCGCAAAGAGCAAACAAGCCTGGACGCTCTCCAGCGAGGATACCTCGATGATCTCCGGCAGCAGGCGGATCGCTTCCTGGTAGAACATGGTCCCCAGCTCGTCCTCGGAGAAGTTTTGGCTTTGGCTGGACGAGGCAGGGGCGGACTTTGCTTCGAGGTAGGCGTATTGGGTGCCAATGGCGAAAACGGTTAGGATGATGCCGAGGACTGGGGCGTCTTTGCTGGTGAGGAATTCCGGGTTGGTGTAGAGGGCGGTTAGCCTGGCGAGGAGCCATGGTCTGTCGACGTAGAAGTAGTGAGTTACGGCGTGTTTGAAGAAGATGCTGACGAGGAACTCGGCGATGTGGCGAGGGGGGATGCAGGAGATGGCTGCTGCGAGGGTTCGCGAGCTGGATCGGAGCTGTTTTGCTCGGGGGTAGTTTGATATTTGGTTTGGAGGTGTCTGGAGAGGTTAGTACGAACGATGAGCTCCGGCAGAGACCTACCTGGCTCAGGGAAGCGGAAGCCGCCATCCTATCCTCAATCTGGCGCTTGACGCGCATGGAAAAGTTCCAGTAGGAGAATTCCCCGGAGAAGTCTGTCTACAGTCAGCGCCGCCATGTACACTGGAATAGAAAAAACTCACGAGTAACGGTATCCTCGACCGGATCGATCGTGCACTCCTCTTCCACAGCCATTTCGGCCTCGTCAGTCTCCGGCTGCGTCTCCGGCTGCGTCTCCTTCTCCGTCTCTTCAATCGACAACGCCGTCTGCCTGAGACTCTTCGTATCCAGCGCAATCCCCTTGATCGCATGGTTTAGGATTCGCTCCATGTACATGGCCCGCTCCTGCAGTTCCAGAAACGCACCGCGAGTGCTAGCAATGTCAGACTGCACAAAGTACGGATTAGTGACTTTGACGACGTACCTTATATCCTGCGATACGGGCATACCGCGCACGCGACAGGGACGGCCAAGATGCGAACATTTCCTACATGGGATTCCTCCCTCGCATTTTTCTTTCCATCGGCGGCATTGATCGCAGCTGTATGGTCAGCTTGCTTCTTGGTGGTTCATTCTGGAGGTAGGCCTACGCTCTGGCTGTGCGTTTTCTCTCGTCGGTTACTTTGCGGCGTTTGAGTCGTGGTGCGGGTGCTTCGGTGCTTGACTGCGGTCTGGAGCCGGGAGGTAAAGGTGACTGGTATGAGCTCATTTTCTATCTTGATATGTATTGAAGAGAATAGTTTATGTGTTATGTCTCAATAAGGATGCAGTGAAGATTGTCATTTTGGTGTGGGCGTGTGGCTGCAGCTTGAAGCGGGCTTATCTCCAGTGGGGAAGCTTAAGTTTGGGAGAGATAACAGAGGTGGGATAAACATGGGGTAATGATCCACTGATAAACACTAACGCTATCTAATGTAGGAAATATATATCTGATGCACCGACTGCCAACTGGTTAAGTATCTATCTACTGCTTCGTAGCAGGAAACGACCCCGTCCCAAGAATATCTCCCTCCTCTTCTTTTCCCCTCTGCGCCCTCTCAATCCTCTCCTTCGTCGTCTTAAACAACCTCGGCATGCCCGTCTCCTCGAACCCAACCCCCTCGCCCACCATCCTCGCCAATCCCTCCGCCGCCAGCCACACAACCGGCATCCCATGTCCATTCAACCCCGCCAGAATAAACTGCCCTTCGCACTCCGGCACCGCCCCAACATGCGGGTTCGAGTCATACGAGTAACCCATAACCCCCGTCCAGATCTGGTCGACCCTCGCCCCGGACTCCTCCCACCCGCGGAACGTCCGCTGCATGTACCCGTCGTAGAAGTCCTTGGCCGCGTCGATGAGCACGCTATCGTCAGTATTGTTGTACCACTGTTCGCGACGGGGTTTGAAGAGCGCCGACGCGCCGCCGACGATGATGCTCCCGTCTGCGCGGGGGATAAGATACGATAGGACGTTGTCCTTGGTGCGGTCGATGTAGGAGTTTGTGAGTAGCGGGGCGGTTTGCCCTTCTGGGACGGTGATGCGGCAGCAGATGCCTTTGCAGGGGATGATGTTGTGTTTGTACTGCGGGAGGAGGGAGGAGACGTAGGCGTTGGAGGTGTGGATGACCTTGTTGGCGTGGAGGGTGCCGCGAGGGGTGTCGATTGTGAATTTACCATCTGCAGATGGTGTAACTGCGGTGGCCGGCGTGTGGGTTTGGAGATTGACATTTCCTGAAGCTAGGAGTTTGGCGAGGAGGTGCATGATGAATTTGTAGGGCCAGATGGTGGCCGCCGTGTAGGAGGCACAGGCCAGGGCGCCTTTGACGCCGCAGATCTGATCGCGTTAGTATGATAGTTTTGGTATGAATTGGGGATTCAGACGTACTCCCTCTACATTCTTTCCAGCGTGAAAGTCAACGTCGTCCATATACGCAAAGCCATGCCCCTTCATCCGCTCGTACACCTTCCTCGCCCCCTCAGCCGCTTTCTCATTACACCACACATCGATCGTCCGTGTAAGTCTGAAATCGCAGTCGATATGCTCACTCTCGACCAGTTTTTTGATCGCTTGGACATGCGCAATCTCAAACTCGGCAATCTCCGCTGCTGCTTCGGGTCCAGCGCGGTCAATGTACGTGGGGATATGTCCGTACAGATCCGGGCGCAGATGGCCTCCATTACGACCGGTGGCGCCAGAACAGGCACCTCTTGCCTCTAGAATCGTAATCGAGTTGATGTTGGGGTGGTTCTGCAGTAAATGCCAGGCTGTGCTCACACCCGCATACCCGGCGCCGATGATCACGACATCGCTGTGCGTCGGGAGATCTTCGGTGGAGCGATGGTCGTGTAGTTTGTGGGGATTGTTCTGCCAGAAGCAGGCCAGTGGGTTTGGAGGAAAGGTAGGCATTGCTTATTTTCTATGTCCTCAATCACTATGGTCGATTGACAACCATAGAGGTCTCATATATACTTATTCTGGCGACAACGTAGTCTGACCAGGGGTTGACTCCGGTCAAGCCCCGATGTTCCACAGGTTTACCTTCTCCACTTCCTCTCTTTTCTCCGCTGATAATCCCTGGTCCTTTCTTATCTTTTATTATGCGATCTGCAATTCTCCGGTCAAGTCCGGTTTATCATCATGTGACCGTGCACCATCCGGTCCAGTTCCGGTTGGTCTTGGTGTCACTATTATCAGAAGCAAGGGCTTTAGGTTGCAGTGACTACACGAAAAGAGGGGAAGGCAAAACCTTGAGATAGGAATTGCAAATGCATCGTCTTCATTGGAAGAACATGGCAAGCTATCTACCTCACTCTAATCTCAAAGCTGAACCATCACCGGATGAGCTTGAGCAGAGAGATAAGGCACTGGTTAAATATCGCCAACTGGCCTGGCCACAGGATCACATTAATCCCAAGGTCCCCAACCTACTTTCAAATTGAACATGCTATCTGAAAGAGCAATCCCAACAATAATGTCAGATCCTGGAAAAGAGACCCTCCATGACACCGAAAAACAACTCCCCGACAATGACTCCGCCACCGATCATCTCGGCGAGATCCGTCTGGTCAAACAGGGTCTCCACCAGCGACATATCCAGATGATTGCGCTGGCCGGGACCATTGGCACTGGACTCTTCCTTGGCTCTGGACGTGCCATTGCCCGCTCGGGGCCTCTTGGAGCCCTACTAGGGTACACCATCGTCGGCCTGGCCGGCTCAACCGTTGTGTTTGCCGTCGGCGAGATGGGGGCTCTGGTTCCGCTGAATGGGGGCGTGGTCCGCTACGCCATGCTCTTCCTCGACCCGGCGCTGGCCTTTGCAAACGGCTGGAACCAGGTCTATTCGTACCTAGTCTCGATTCCCGCGGAGCTCTCCGCGGCGGCCGTCATCGTCGAGTTCTGGGTGACGGTCAACAATGCGATCTGGATTACGACGTTTGGATTGCTGATGCTAGCGACCGCACTGCTGTTTGTACGCGTGTACGGAGAGCTCGAGTTCGGGTTCTCAATGATCAAGATCATGCTCATCATCGGCATCAATATCATGGCGCTGGTGATCACCTGTGGAGGCGGGCCGGACGGGCAGAGCATCGGATTCAGATACTGGCGGAATCCCGGCCCGTTCGTGCAGTACCTGGACATCCCGGGCTCGTGGGGCCAGTTCCTAGGGTTCTGGACGACGCTCAATAACGCGCTGTACGCGTACTCTGGGATGGAGAACATCACCGTCGCGGCGGCGGAGACCCGGTGTCCGCGGCAGGCAATCCCCAAAGCGGCGCGACGGATCTTTGCCCGTGTGTTTCTGTTCTATATTCTGTCCATCTTCATGGTCGGCATGGTGGTTCCCTCCAATGACCCCACCCTGCTTCGGTCTACCGGCAATGCGTCCCAGTCGCCGTTTGTCATTGCCGCCCGGCGCGCAGGCATCCAGGCCGTCCCATCTATTATTAACGCGGCGGTGCTGACCTCTGCCTGGTCCGCGGGGAATTCCAATATGCTCGGTGGCTCTCGCATCCTCTTCGGGCTGGCCATGCATGGACACGCCCCTAGGCTTTTTACTAGGGCCAGCCGGTTCGGGGCGCCGTATGTGGCTGTCGTCCTGATCGGCGTCTTTATGGGGCTCGGCTACATGACGCTGTCGAACTCGGCCAGCACCGTTTTTACCTGGCTGCAGGACATCGTCTCCATTTCAACTCTCGTGAACTGGATGTGTATCTGCATTATCTACCTGCGGTTCCAGTACGGGTGCCGGAAGCAGGGAATCGACCGGCACAAGGAGCTACCGTGGGCGGCGCCACTGCAGCCGTACCTGACGTGGTTTGCGCTCGTATTGTTTACACTGCTGTTGTTCACTGGAGGGTATAGCACGTTTATGCGGGGCCACTGGGATACAGAGACGTTTGTCTCGTCGTATTTGAATATTCCGATCATTCTGGGGTTGTATTTTGGGTATAAGCTGTGGGGGAAGACGGCGATTGTGCCGCTGGAGGATATTCCCATCCGGCCGTTTATCCAGGTGTACCGGGACGAGCCTGAGCCAGAGCCAAAGAGGAGGACTTGGTGGAGGCGCTTGAATATTCTATGGTCATAGTCTTCGATCTAATGCATGTGTTTATGAATAACAAACTGATACTGCGAGATTGCACTCCATGATAAGACTTCCAAGAGATATGGAAGTAATCTCCGATAATGCTCCGATGTGGACCGGAACATCTGATCAGTAAACTATATCCAGATCGACACGATAAGCCAGATTGCCAGATGCATCATACATGTTAATCTCTATCCGCCGGATGTGATCCGGTCCAAGACCACGAACCATCACTCTCCTCCGCATCCCCACATCGATCAGGTCCACATAAACAACCCACCCCTCACTCATCACTTCTCCAAATAAATTGAAACAAATGCATTGAATCAACTACAATCAACACCACAATTACCAAGAAAATGCCAAAACACATCATCTTCGACGTGGTCGGCACCTGCGTCTCCTTCGACGCCTACTTCGCCTCCATCGCAGCCACAATCGGCCCAAAACTTTCTTCTCATGGAATCACCCCCAAACACTTCGGCTACACATGGATGACCGCCGCGGAACTCGAATTCACCTTTTTGTCTATTTCCGAGTCCTATCGCCCCTATAAAGACGTCATGCGCGCGCTCTTCTACCGCAGTCTTTTCATGGCTGGTGTGGCCGATCCACGCGGTGTCTTTACAGATGAGGAGCGGGATGCTTGTATAGCCGGCTATGCGTCTCTACAGCTGCGTCCGGAGCTGGTAACTGCGTTTGAGAAGTTGCGGAGCGCGGGGTTTGAGGTGTATTGTTTGACGACTGGGGATGTGGAGCGTGTCCGGGGGTATTTTACCAGGGCGGGGGTTGAGATGCCCGTTGAGAGGGTGTTGAGTTGTGATGGGTTGAGGGTTGCGAAGCCGGCGTTGGGGGCTTATCGGGCTGCAATTGAGAAGATTGGGGGGGATGATGAGAAATGGTTTGCGGCGGCGCATTTGTGGGATGTGACTGCTGCGGTGAGGGCAGGGTTTCGGGGGGCGTATTGTGGTGTGCTTGAGGGGGAGGGCTGTTGGGAGGTGTTTGAGAGGGAGAGCTTGGAGGTTGTTGCGGATGGGTTGGTTGAGATGGTGGAGGGGGTTATTAAGTTGTCTGGTTAGTGCTTTCTTTATGTCTGTCTTATAGCAGGTGCTCTTTATATGAATGTTGTGGATTGGATAGAGTATAGGTAAGGTATCATTTGATGTACAAGCTATCATAACCATCAAGAGATCGATCATACACTCATATCATATCATATCATATCATATCAATCAATCGGTAACAGCCAGAATCCTGCTCACATCAGACCAGATCAGAATCAACAGAGGACGACAGGACGACAGGACAACAGGACAACTCACTCATCCCGATCCAGAAGCAAATACTCATCATTATCAACCCTCACCTCCTTCCCCTTTCCCTACCCATCATCAGTATCATCCCAAACTTGTCCAGAGTCGAAAAAGCAACTCACCTTGGTATAGATAACCAAATCTCCCAGCCTCACGTCCATCGCATGCCTCCCCCCATTCCCCAGCGCCTTGGTCGTGCCAACCGCCAGCACAACCCCCCGCGCAGGCTTCATCGTCTTCGTCCCGGCATGCGTGATCTCATCTTCAGGCTGGATGATCACGGTGTTTTCCTTTGGACAGAGGTACTAAAGGCCTTTGTTAATTGTCGATTCATCACACTTGGTGTGGAGGATGATGGTGGAGGGCGAGGTGTGGCGAATCCGCAAACTCTAAGGCCGTTGCTTGCTAGCAACTTACCGAGTGAACTGCGTCCGCTTTTGCCATGTTGCCAATCTACACAATAAAAAACATACAAGACGATAGGTGATAATTAGTTGTTGGTCTTGTCGGCATGATTATACGGATCAAATATGAAGTCTGCCCAGGTGGTACCGGAGCATCAGCTGATTTTATCCCCTCCGAGAGGCATATCTCGTTATGACGCTTGCATCTCCTTGAAGCCCAATCAGATGAGCTGTCAGTCTGTCCCCGCTCGACGGTTCTAGCCACGCCGATCCGTTCTAGATCTAGTTGTGTTTAAGCTTTGGCCAGGGGTGCTCAATGAATTGATCGTGGGTTATCTACGTTATTGGATAGATCCTCTCGGAATTCCTACGAAAGACCCTCTCATTGGCCCAGAAAACTGAGCACCTTTTCTTGATTTACTACTTATCTCCTAACTGCTAACTCATCATCCACCGTTTCAAGCATCTCGCTTCACCAGATACCAGGACCTTCCGCAGACGCCGCCTACACCTGGATCTGGGTGCAGCCAAGAACAATGAGTCCGTTCTAATATCAAGTAAGCATCCCACTCGAT
The DNA here is from genome assembly GCF_000149645.3 of Aspergillus fischeri NRRL 181. Taxonomy (NCBI): domain Eukaryota; kingdom Fungi; phylum Ascomycota; class Eurotiomycetes; order Eurotiales; family Aspergillaceae; genus Aspergillus; species Aspergillus fischeri. The sequence continues at coordinate 1,476,315 of NW_001509764.1, forward strand.
GGAATTCTGCTGTGTCTACTTACGTAGTTATTGCCACTGCAGCACGCAGCATTCGCATTGCAGCTACCGCTGACAAGACTGGTGCCTGGGCTCGTTAGCAAAGCCGAGGAGGATAGACTTCAGTCAGACACTTACAGGTCAAACCAACAGCGCCGGTCAAGGTATTAGGGTTTATGTTCAACAGTCGGAGCAGGTTCAAGGCATCGGCATTAAGGTTATCCGGGTCCTGGAGCTGCTGGCAGCATTTCGTGTTGGCAGCGCTGCAGGTCTGCGCGTTGACGGTCGCGAAGCAGGCGGCGCTGACGAGGGCGGCGAGGATGGTGCGGGCGAGCATTTTGCTGGTAGTAGCTGGTTGCTTGAGTTTGTGATTGTGATTGCAAGTGTGCTTATGCTTATGCTTGTGCTTGTGCTTGTGATTGTGAGTGTTGAAAGATGTTCTGGTCGTGGATGCATCCTCTCTTTATACCATGCTTGAGGGTCGAAGCGTTATGTCATTGACGCCTGCCATCCTCGAGATGGACTTGGAACAAGGCTCTCGTCATTCCTCATGCAAGCCATGTCTTGCTCTGTTCTTTGGGAGTAAGGAGGGTGTCATTCTCGGATGAGAAATTGCCGTGAAGCCATTAACGCACCCCGTTGCTCACTCTAATCGTCGGAGACTGGGGCAGTGGCACATTCTTCGGCTGTTGAAGAATGCGGTGTAGCACCTATCGATCTAGGAAAGCACCAAGAAGCTTTTAGACATGGCTTTCGGACATGTGATGAAGCAAGGGGATGGTCGCTGGCTCTTGGCCCAAGCGATTTGATATATTGAACCGGGAATGGGTCAGCAAGGGGTAAGCTTACCATAATTGTGACCTCAGCCCTCTCACAGATCCTCGTGTCTGAAATGCTATTCAGCCATGACAGGTTCCATTGTCGAATAGCATTTATGTTCTCCTGCTGTCATCTTCGAAGTATCTCGTCGTGACCGAGTCGCGTGGAGCGGCTTCAGCAATGCGACCAGCCTCATTCCCGGAGACGTCAAGAAGTCAATGCACATCCTCGGTAGGACTGGCTCAGGTATGGCGAATTACAAATACTAGCTCAAAGCCAATCTAATCCCTCATGCTGTCAGTTGTGTAGCGGTCAAGTGATCCAGCTGCAGGCGCAACACCGCAAAGCTTTGGCTACAAGCATGTCATACACAGGGAATGGATCAATGTGGCTCCAGATTTCAGGCATAATTACGTATTCTCCGAAGTCCTGGAATGCAATATGCAACTTGACTGATTCCAGAGCGCCATCAGCGAGATCATTGTCTCTCCGCGAGGCCCGGATGTCAGTAACCGGGGCTACACGGATGTCTCAGTCCAGGTCTCAGCGTCGGCAGTAAGGATCTGACCCCAACTATCCAGCAGACTATGTCGCTGTTCAGCGTTAGGCCCCGACACTCAGTATTGTGGCATCGCTCAAGTCTCTGGTACTCTGAGCCTCTTGTCCATTCACTAACGTGAGGCTATAAGTCCCTCCATTTCCTGCAAACCTTAATCAGAATCTGACAATAAAACTCCCATAAGAGCTGGTAAGTCATGCAACAAGGTCTTCAGCTCTGCAGTCAGTTCCTGTTCTCAGCACCGATCGCCATCCTATCTGCAAGGGAACTGCTCGAACAGCAAATGTGCGTCAGTTCCAGCTGTCGAAGATACAAGCGGATTACAGCTGGGCCACAGGACCCAGTAAGGGGACACTTTGTCTTCGGCCGCTAAGACGGATCGGCGGTCCTGACGCTCTTGCAAGAGCTAAAGGACTTTGATGGCATTTACGTCAGGAGATGTCGGTGGCAAACCAAACATAGGAAGGATGCTCCTGCAGACGGTCAACTGAAATGGTGTTCAATAAAAGAACAAGGCCAGCACATGTTTCCACTGACCTAGATACATTAGTAATCTAGATGCAGATGATGACCGGTTGATCGCCCGAATGCCCAAAATAACCAGCCACTTTTCTCTCCAGCGGTCGAGCGTCGAGCGTCCTTGCTTGAAGGATACAGCATTTCTTCTATAGAGGAAACGTACCTTTACTCAAGCTGCTGAAACATCATACCGTGAGTCAATCCGCCTACATCCGCCTATCTACTTGGCTGCGTACACGACGGATGTCCATTTGGAACAACAAATACATGCTTGAGATTATCGAGTTCCTCCAGTCTATCTCCCCTGTCCAAATGGATGTTTTCTTGAACGCGACCGTGTCAAGAACAGTGGGCGCTCTTCTATTGAGATCTCTGGTATTGGTACAAATCCAAGCTAGAAGCTACTATTATCTGGCTGATACTGTGTATATACACAAACAATGCCACTTAAACTCATCCAACTCATCCCTTCCTCAGACCGAGCGCAGCAGCTTAGCACTTAGACAAAGGCTCCTTGTACTTGCAAGCGTTGCTAGGGCCGGAACCCTTCTTCTTAGGCTCCTTGTCATTGTTGTCGGTACCCTCATACTCAACACAGATCTCCTTGACGCTGCTAGCACAGCCAGAGATAGTCGCAGTATCGCCATAGTTGGAGTTGATGCCGACGAGGGACTTGCCGCTGGAGGCCTTGACGCCGCTGATCTCGACGGTGCGCTTGAACTGCTTGCTGCAGTTGCCGCAGGCGCGGTACAGCTTGCCGAAGTTCTGCACGGTGAAGTCCTGGATGGTCACCTTGCCGCCGGAGTTGTGCTGGATGACCTTGTCGTCGGCGTTGCGGGCGCCGCCGCCGATGATGCGGTGGGTGCCGCTGCCGCTGCCCTTTAGGGAGAGGGCATCTAGATTACATTAGCCGGAGGCTGTGATGGAGATTGCGAAAAGGAAAGGAACCGGGGGGAAGGGGGGGGGGGGGGCATACCCTCGCAGACGTCAGTCCACCAGACGTTCTGGATGGTGCAGGAGCCCTTGCAGTGGACACCCTCGATCTGGTCGGCGCCGATAATGGCGTTCTTGAGGGTGGCGCCGTCCTCGAGGATGAAGACGGCGTCCTTGTCGCCACCTTCCTTCTGGCCGCTGCACTTGACACCACGGCCGTAGGTCTTCAGGCCGCCGTCGAAGGTGCCGCTGACGGACTTGGGGGAGGAGTAGGTCACGCTGCCCTTGGAGGAGGGGATGGGGAAGGAGGCGCGCTTGTCGAGGGCCTGGTGGGTGGTGGGATCATGGGGGGTGGCAAAGGCCGAGGTGAGGAGGAGAGGGAGGAGAAGAAGAGGTTGATACATTGTGGTGATTGATGGATCGAGTCGGAAGATTTGCTTGTCTGGAGTGTTGATGAGATGAGCGTGGTGATGAGGAGGACAACGGTGGCAGACGAGCTGAATTTATACTGTCCGGACTGAGGATATCCCGAAAGCAATGCAATATGGTATTCTTGGTATGTCTCACTGCGATACCTGTTCTCTACATTTAAGGAAGCAAATATTAAAGTGAAACGGCGGTGATGAACCCCATTTCCGCCATTGACAACAACATCCCGAAGCCCTGATCCATGACGCCAAGCACTCATGGCGTTTACCAGCGGAAAGCAGTTGGGAACTGTCACCTGGGTCAGGGGACTCAGGGACCCATATTGCCTGTGATTAATGAATCAGGGACCCATATAGCCAGCGTTAATGTATATTAGTCTCACCCCGTTGGAGGACTCAATCGCCCGAAAGCCGCTCATTGGTGGAGCATATTGATTCTGACTCGTATTGTGCAGGGCTTGAAGACGATCACTGGAGACTGTTATGCAACTTTTTCCAGGGACATCCTGCAGCACACTCGCCAACTCTTGGGAAGTCGGGGAAATATGCAAGACCCGTGGAGTATCTATGCAGGGCAAAGGTGCAGCGGCACTTCCAAGTCGACAGCAGCGACAACAACGGGATTTCGCTCCGTCAAACCCAGAAAGCCAACATCGGCGTATGATATGCTTGGCGCCCTTATAATCTCCTACGGTCGGACGTGTTTCAGTGGCCCATACTCTAGATGGTTCTAGCGCAGGGGCTGTGGAGAAGCGGACCCTCCCCGTATGGGATGTGATACCGAGATTTTCCCATGGAGCTTGGTTTCTTTGGAGATATACATAGCAGCAGATCAACAAACCATGAATATTTGACCTAGCTATAGTCCTTAGTATCTGGAACACCAGCCGCACAGTCCGGTGACAAAGGGATTGTTTTACTAGAAGGCAACTGACACGGCAGGACGAGACAATCAAGCAGGTTCTTGGCATTACCTATATGATCCTTTCAATAAGCCATGAATCACACCGATGAAGCAATGTCTCCGTGCCAAGCCCCCCGACGCCTGCCAAGAGACTCTTGTGTTTCATCTGCCCCAGAACAGAAATCCCTGCGCACTTAGCCCGGGCGTAGTCGACAGAGAAAGTACTCACGGAGTACTCGGTACTGATTTACCCGAGGCCATAAAAGAGAAAATGAGCCGAGTGCTTCCTATTGGTTATGGCTGTCATATTTTCTGCCACATTGTTTGGCATAAACTGCACTCTACCATTTCTACTAGCTAGAAATCGTGGTCCTGGACACCTTTTGTCATGTGGTTTTATGTTGACACACTTCTAGCTACTCAAAGTATCTGAATCCGGAGAGTGTGGATACATATATTCATCTACTCTTGTACTTTCGTTTGGTACGAGTAGTCAGCGGGACTGAGTACACCGACATTTGGAGGGTATCGAGCCTTCGAACTAGTGGTTTCTAAGCAGATGTCTTGCTCGCCTTCGTCACGGAGCTATTAACCCATAGCGGATGTAGACAGCATTATGAGATGAGCCCATCCAGTGTGGTGGACTATCTCCTTTCTCAATTGAGCTCGGGATAGCATCCGACTGCCGCCTTAATATAACCACCTGCAGCGTGTCTCACGCGGGCCGAATTGATTGGTATATTTGATGGCTACAGCGCTCGGGCATGTCTCGTGACGGCATTATCCCGTGCAGAAGATATTGCCTTGAGAAGATGTGATGGACATAGGACAAGTCTACTGTGCAGTTTGTCCGTCTCGTCTCTGTTGCTCATGAAGACCATTCGAATCTAAGGCCTTGTTCTGAATAGATAGGAAAGATATGGTGAGTTGATTCTTTGCACTTTCCTGGACGCAGCTGCTCGAGAACCATGGCTAGCGGTGTATGTAGTCTTGGCCAAGACATTCTGATGAAACCAAATCTAACTAGAATCAATGGTACTGAGTGGCAAAGGTGGTTTCCTTCAGAAATAAGGCGCGTAGACCCTGAAGAAAACCAATGCCGAGAGAGAGAAGCATACAAAACATGCAGGAGGCCACGAGTCTGGATACTCAACTTCCCATGAATTGGAGACCGAGCATCACCTTAACCCAATCATGACCAGTGTCAGTGAAAACGTCTCTGCTTGGGTCTTCACTTGGCACTAGCTGGGGTTGTAAGAAAATCGATCATATAGTTGTTCAATCCCTGAAAGCAAAATAGGAGGTCACGGGGCAACGCAATTCTGCAATATTCCATCAATCACTCCGCGGGCCTTGTTACCACTGTTTCTGTAATGGAGGCTATGAATTGGAGTGCGGCTGTCGTCGAGTAGTTGGCGACAAGACAATCACTACTCATTTGCTATTGATGCGAAGGAGGAGTGTCTCAACTAAAGGCTATGATAGAAAGGCACAGTTCTACCCAAGGAACTGAAGATCCGTTTTAGCTCTAGGAAGATTGGTTTCGACTTGATTCAACATATCTACAAATGAATCGTGTTCAGGGTTTCACGGAGGAGACTCGTGATAGATCATATTTTGAACTGATTCGGTTACTATTTGGTCCTTTCGTCACCATTTATCAAAGCTGTGAGCCGAGGCGGTTGATACTAGCAGCAGCTATTAATTTCCGGAGACACCCTGACTCTTGTGTTTAATGAGTGGCTGTCGCATAAATGTGCACTCACCCGGAGGTCATCGTAAAGATAACAAAAGCATGCAGAAAATGTAGCCATGTCGACTCTCGTTGGGATTACCCCGGGAAGAGAGCGTATGAAATAAAATTTAATGCGATATTCAGGTCTCGGCGCCTGCATTCCTAAGCATCTGAATAAGTTTGTCAAGTCCACGACGAGTAGCCAGCATTAATGCGGTCTCGTTTGCTTCGCCGTCCCGCACAGATAGATCAACCCCAAGCTCCGCGGCGCGTTTCACCAGCTTCTCTCGTTCATAGGCAACCGCCTCATGTAAAATTGTTCCGTGATAGGTCTGTATGTGCGGGTCCGCTCCATGAGTGAGAAGAAGTTCAAAGGCATCTTCATGACCATTGGTAACAGACCACCAGAGAGGCGAAAACCCATCAATGTCCAAGGCGTTGACGCCTACCCCAGCGTCGATCACCATCTGGACAACTGCGAGGTTGGGGTTTAGCTCAGCCTCAAGAATGGCGTGCAGAAGTGTTTCCTTGAATTCCGCGACAACCGAAGGGTCGGCCGCCTTAGCGAGCATGAGCTGGACGTTTTCAGTAAAATTGTTGTCCCTCCAGCTTTCAGAACAGGCCCAATGAAGCGGAGTCCTTCCTAGTCGATCCTGGGCCAACAAGTCAAAACCAGCATTGATAAGCGTTTTAGCAGTTTTGTTGCGACCTTCAGAAATAGCAAGATGTAAAGGCGTATAGCCCTGGCAAGTAGCCACCTGGTCCTCAGCACAACGTCTGGCAAAGAGGTTGACAATGGCTTCAGCGTTCTTATCAACGGCCCAGTGCAATATGGTATAGCCCCATTCGTCTTGATACCGCAGTTGCTCAGCAGTCACGAGATTGGCGAACTTTGGGACTGCAATGAGAAGCGATATCGTTTCTTCGGGCCACAGGTGATCCACAATAAGCTGGATGACCTTAGTCGGCAGATGGAGTAACTTCGAGGCGTGCACTCTAGAGGGGGCGGCCATATTGCATGTATGGGTAGGTTGCAACTCTATCGCTGTTTTAGTAAGGAGATCCAGAGGAACACAAGTGTGATAGGTGAGACGAAAGATGATGCTCATAGAAGAAGATTTATGATAGAGGTTGCACGCTTATGCCTTGAATTCTCACTTTCACCTTGGAATGAGGCTACAAGCTAGTATACATCCACTATGTTGTGTCCTTCATGGGCACATATGATAAGAGATATTCACCATGAGCCCTTCAAATGAGCTCGTCTTGAATTTTGCTTAGCTTTTTTATTGTAGCTAGAGACGAAGAGAACAGTAGAGGGTATGTCTGTAATGTGAATTCTAGATGAGGCCATTCAGAATTTGATGTATGCTATGCCTCACTCCTCTAGACGAGGTACCGGGTTTCCAGATATGTTCCCATTATGTTTTAGATACTGTAGACGATTTTGTTCTCTTCATTATTGGCAAGAGGCCAGTTCATGGGCTGTCTATCTGTATCTTATAATCATTTCCTTAACAGCTCTAATCTTCTCCCTTGTGTCATTAAGTTATCTAATCTCATCATCTGCTCATCCACTCTTATAGAAATATGTATAAGTTGTCATATGCATCTTCATACAGTTATGTATCACTTATGATAATTTATGGACATAAATTAGTCCCTCACTTCATCTTGGCCGAATATGGACCAATCATTCGCAGCATAACAATAAAGTCAAGAATGCGAGTGGGTCATGCTGGCGTCCAGATCTCGTATTCGGACTCGTGACGTTGGCATTTCCGTAACCCGTTCTATTTAATCCATACGAGCTCGCCCACTTTCGCAAACATTCCATTTTCTTCACCAGCCGAGTCGCATCACATCATGAAAGCTCTCATTCCTATAACGTCCGCCATTCTCGGCACCACCGCCGTGGGCGTCTACCTCTTCCGCCAGAACCTCAAATCCCGCATCTCAATAAAAGCGCAACACGGACATCTTCCGCGCTCAATATCCTCCAATATCACCACCGCCCCCGATGAGGTCTTCACCGAGCAGACAGTAGCCGTCTACGACTCGGCCTCGATATCGGTGCCACGCGGGAAACTCCCCGCTCTGCCGACTGAGGAACTGCTCACCCGCTTGATGCGGCGGAATATGAGTAGCTTCACGAGATTGCCGCAAGCGTATATCCTGCGAACGATGAGTACAGAGGCCGAAAAGCCCAGTTTCAAGGCTGCGAACCTCGAGCGCCTGGATTTCAAGGAGGGGGATCTCGTCTGCGGCGCTTACCGGGTGATTCTGCGGACGCCGGGGAAAGTGGAGTTTGAACTGAAGCCGATGGGGGCTGTTCGCGGTCGTTTGGTGACTACGATTACGGAGAAGGACGATCAGATAGTCTTTATGAATGAGACGTTGATGTGGAAGCCGAAGGGGGAGAAGGGGGTGATGCCGTTGGAGACTGCGGTGGGCAAGTGGATGCATGAGTTGACGGCGTGGTGGATGGTTGATTCTGGGGTCAAGCATTTGATGGGTTTGAAGAATTGACGGTAGACTAGTTGTATGGATGAATCTCCTCTCTTCGGCTGTCTGTACGGTTAGTTTTTCTCTCTTCTTGTATCTAGCGATGTGCTTCTGTTCCACTTTTGCTTGCATGTTTCATAGATGTTGCTGTTCAGCGGAAGTAGGTTAGTATTGAATGAGATATGTATACTAGGATGCATATCATTAATTCATGTAGAATATAATATTCAACCTCCAGGGAGGTAAAAGTCGGGAACTGTATCTCGCCAATGGGTTTTCGATATGACGAATCCGCTGGACCAGATACATGGAGAGTAATACGTAGTAGATTGAGAAATCCGTATTACTCTGGGCTTATAAAGTACGATTGCCACTCCCATGCTGATGATTGAGTAAACTCTATCATCTGTTCGTTACTTAATGGTGTATCATCACGATACGATGGCCGATTTTGGATAGGTACATTTGACCGAACGGGAATATTAACCTTATTATGGTTGCATTTCCCCATAATCATTACATCATTTTCTGTCATGTTCGTGCGCACTAAAAGCCAGTGGATAATGATTAGAAGCAGCTGGTTCATGCTCTTCCTGTTCTGGGAGAAGATGATTGATCTCCGACATCAATAGAGGCCTAGAGAGGCAGTCTAGATCGATCTCCCGAGAAAAAGAGAACATGCTGTGTTCCTGAAAGACTTCGCAGTTCATTGTCCAAGCTTCCAGCGACAACCTCAATACTAGCAATGAACTGCATGCCCAACGGTAAAAGCGGGGCATTTGGCGAGCTTCTGTCCCGTTGACCCCACAAAGCAGAAGCTAAGAGAGACTAAAAGAGACACTAAGGAATAGGCAGCAGACCCGATTGGACTCGGTCATGAAGGACCCAATTTCTGCCCTGATTCATGAGCCGGGATGCCCGTTGGCAATTCTCACTGGCCGATGTCCACCACACCGTTGATATTCAATCAGGGAATATGCAACCAAACCGCATGGTCTCTGTCAAAATCAGTAACTCCGATTTCAAGTGGAGCTCGAGTCTGGACCAGCATGGCACGTAGCTCCGATGAAGAGGGACAACTCAGAAGACGAAGAGAGAAGGTTTTGTCCATCATAGTCTATATAGCCTGACTACCTCTAGTTGCAATTCAGACTGCCTTCTCTGTCACCAAGCTTGAGTTTGATTAGATCTTGATGCGATGTAGTCGTCATTGACTCTCTTCGCTAACTTGCAAACTTAATTCGATTTTTTAATGTCGCGAGTTGTTGAAAAGGCTTATGATAATGCTCACGCCTTCTCATTGATTCCAACATTCCGTTTCAGTGATTTTCAATCTGGAGTTCACCTTAGATTCTATCCATCCGTCCATTGCTTACATTGCTTATCTCGGTATCCTATTATACACCCTTGCAGTCAGCATGGGAAGAACCATGCTTGTCTGCCTCGTAGGCAGTATCACGGCCTTTTCCGTTCTCACTGATCTTGCTATCTCCATTACTTCCTACATGCTTCAAGAGAGCCCATCAAACGGACCCAACCCTACCAGATGGAGCAGCGTATCTCTCTCAGCCGTCAATTTCATACTTGTTGGTCTTCTGTCCTACCGATTATACTTTGAGAGCGAACCTCAAACGACGGAATGGATCCTGTGGAAATTCCGAGCTCGAGCTCTCTTCTGTCTCATCATCTTTATCAATATCGCCATCATCAGCGGTGAGAGGGTGCAACACCTCTACTTCAGCAGGCCAAAGAGTTCGTCCAGCAGCGTGTGGCTCTCTCTGAACATAGCCCATGCCGTCGTATGGACGATCTCAGCATACTGTCAAGGATTCCTCTCTGCCCTCTCGTTTGTCCTCTCCAACATCCTCGACAACCAATCCGGTCGAGTGTCCAACCCACCCATTAATATCGGCCGCACAGCCGACTCGGTCTTCTCAACGACCAACCTCATCTCACCGCAGAGTCCACAATGGAGGAACCCCCTCCTATCACCTGTCCCCTCATTCCTCGACCCCTTACCATCCCCTCAGAGCGAGATGAGCGTCAGAACAAGCATCCTCCGCTCCCCACTCCCAAACTACTACACCTGCAAAGACCCCGAGCCGCTCTTTCTGCAGGCACGCAGCAGGAAAAAGCCCCTCCAATCGACTCCATCCATCGACACCGTCATTCGGTGTCCTGAATCCAACAATGAGGAAAGCGCGGAAGGCATCATGCCGACTCCCACCCAGACTGCTCGCGAGTCCCTCCTCGAGGCTATTGAGAAGAACATCCACCCGCTCTTCAGACCTAGCACGCCGCATCTTTCTCCAATGCCGAATATGTCCACTTCGATCATTGCTCCGTTGGAAGGGCCTGACCAGGTGTCCGTGTCCGTGCCACGCCAGAGGGAAATCGTCGATCCGCAGCTGTCGCCTGAAACAGCGCAGCCTATCCTACCATTCTATGTTCTCAATGCGACGGGAAGGAATAGCCTTGCGCGGTATGAAGATAGTAAGGTTTAGGCCTCGCTGCCATTTCTTTTTCTAGATATGTGTTGTATGTCAACAAAAGCTTTATGGTTTGCACAATGCGGTGCTTCGCTGAAGACGAAAGTACATACACTCATCAATGATTCCCTAAAACAAATAACTTATTTATGATCCCGAAATGCCATCTCAACCAATCAATACACCTCCAATAACCAGACGCTTCTCTCAATCCAGCATAATCTACACCCCCAAACACCTCCCCAACCCACAACTCTCAAACCGAAACAGCCGCCCATCATCAATAATCGTATCTACTCCCAACTCTTCCAGTACCTTCTCCCCATCAACCCAAAACTGGAGATTTCCATTCCCCTCAACACCCCACTTGACCAGAATAGACACCACATACCACCTCCCCAGCTTCACACTTCCTAGACTAAAAGTCCTCATCTGGCGCTCATGAGGCGTTCCAGTGACTAGACGAGCGTAGAGCTGATTCTCCTGGACCCAGATTAAGCCTGGTAGACGGTCGGCGCCGGGGGGCTCTGCAGTGAACCGCGCGAGATTGTAGTATCCCCGCAGCGCGAACTGCCATTCTTCCTGGAGGGAGAAGGCGAAGCTGTGGAAGGTTGTGTCGCCGGGGCGATAGGTGTTGTGATTAACAGATTCATATTTATATCTGGGTGAGTTTGTATTTGTGTGTCTGTGTGCGAGCAGGTGGGTTATGTTGAGGGAGGAGGGACCGGTGATGATGACGCTGGGGGATTTCTGGACTGCTTTGAATTCATGGTTGTGTGTTATAGTAGCTGTCTGAGAGGCATGTGCGGTGATACTGATGCTGGATAGTAGACATGCTAGAAAGAGATTTGAGAGCATTATGTTGTTGGATCAGATTAGAGGAGTGGGTTGTCATTTTTCGCCATGGTGATGTTGTTATCTGGCCTCTTGTTTACTGTCTTGTGTGTCCTGGTCTCTTAGATTGATGACTCGGCTTATGGAAGATCTAGTCTCCTCGTGCGAACAGACACGGGGAGAGATGTATTATCCTCCGCTTATAGAAATGAACGTTTTGACCAAATTTGGTCATTCTTCTGATTTTTTGCAGCAACTGAGATGCAGACGGCCAAGGCCACCGCCAAGACCAACACGAGGGAAGCCTACCAGGCAGATCCCAGGCAGACTCTCTGGTGAATTCGTATCATATCCAATATTCTGAACCAATTGAGGCACTGTCATATCGACAAGAACTGACCCTGGCGATAACAGCGACAAATGTTGTACTAGGGATGAGCGTCAGGTCCGTCGCTGAACAAACAGCGGAAACTGTCCTCGTCGCCCTCTTTATAATCGGCTTGTGGTTCTTCTGGGCAGCGACCTTAATCTCCAACGGCCTCTGGTATGCACTTCATCCGACGGAGATAGTGAAGAAAATCCGTACGACTGGAGGCCATCCACCAGTCGCTCTGTCACGCTCCCGCCGCTCTCTGACCCTTCCTCTCCGGCCGCAGCTGGAGGATGTGCAGCAACGATGTCACGACCAGCTCCAGTCCCTATTTTTCAAGAAGCTAGCCCCTGAAATCCGCAGCATGATATATCGCGAGATTCTTGTGCCGTCGAATGCGCTCCATGTCCGGCGAACCCATCGGAGACTATGCAGCATGCCGTGCAGGAATTTAAACCGACAGGTGGATGTGCAAAGTGATATCCACAGCTCCTGTTGCCCTCCTTTGGCCGAAGACGGCACAGTGGTAAGGCGATTGCCCGGTGAGAGCCCCCATCAGAACCAGATATTACCGCTGCTTTGCAGCTGTCGCAGAGTGTAAGTTTTCCTTCGGAGTCATATACTGGCTAGTAATGGCCGAGCTCATTGCTACAGTTACACAGAGGCGATTGGTCTCCTCTATGAATCGAATAGATTCCACTTCGACAGCCCGCTTACGGTTGAGGCATTACCACTGTGTATGGTCCCTCGTCGACTTGCATCAATACGATATATCCGGCTTGACATTCAAGCTTTTGAAAATCGGGCCATCGTCGCCAATGTTATTTCATCCTGGGAACATGCATGCGCTGTCCTTGCGGGTATCGAGGCACTCGAGGATCTTGTTGTCACCTTACGCTCGCTCGACAGGGGGACATGGTACAAGCCGCTTCCCCTGCTAACTCTGCTGCGGCCATTGACTAAGATCACTGCCTCGAGGTTTGTGGTGGAGGTACCCCCTCTTGATGATCCAGAGAAAATCGTTGGCGGGCTGGGAGTTGTTCCATTCACACTAGAAACGAAGGACTTTCTGCATGGAACGATTCATCAATGTTCCTGGTGGGGAAGGCAGGGATCAGAGAGACCCAGGTGGTTGCCTCCACTGTGACTGCGACAGGTAATAAGAATATGACGTGCACCTATCGGGAGGAAATTGACGCCTGGATCTTTTTCTCGACAGCACCAACTTTGATAACTCGAATTCAGAGTAATCATGGAATCAAACACTTCCACTCTAATTGTGGAGGGCATATACCGCAGGAAACCAGTTGACGGATGTACTGAGTGATCAGTGCGATCATGACCGAAATGGTCAAGTCCTCGGGAATGATTTTTCAAGGCAGCGCTGTTTTGGGAGGCTCCGCCTCCAGTAGAGGTTTGTCTAACAAGCAGCAGTCGGCGTGGTTGGAATTTCATGATCTGGGTAGAAAGCCAACCTAGAATATGGTGGTGGAAATATATATGGGGAATGTGAAGGTGGACGAGTAGTGGCTGGGAACCAGTCAGCCACGCCAGCGATTGATTTTTAGCACGTTTCTGATATAACAGGATAGATCTGGAGATATTCTATGAGATAGAACAGAAAAGGCACTGGTTTTTGCGAGAAGGGAGGTCCAAAATGGTCATCCTCGTAGGATTCTCCTCTCTTTGCAAAAGAGACTTCATAAAGTTCAAAAATGCTAGCCTTCCACGAAGAAATCCTCGATGGTCTAACGGTCATGATTTCCGCTTGTCACTCCAACGAGAACGAGCGCGGGAGACCAGGGTTCGACTCCCTGTCGGGGAGATTTCTTTTTTCCTCCACTCCTTTTTTTGACCTATCCATATTTTCTCTGATCTATATTTGCACGGAGTATTATTCCATCGTCGTCTTTTTCTTTTCATTTGCTAACCCCTATGTCCACACTTACGGAGTACAACGCAACAAGCAATCTCAAAAATTTTCCGTTTCCGGAGATGGAACGTATTTCGCCACCGCAACGTGACCAACAATGGCATTTCCTGGAGTAGTTAAAAAGAGTATGGATCAGGGCAGCTTCGGACAATTTGGTCATGACCTCATCCAGGCCAATTCCATGTTTCAGGGGAATTCCATGTGTGTCTGCAAGGAGGGTGGTCGTGGCTTGACCTGTCAAATGTCCGCGCAACGCTCGGGAATTCATTCCTACAATTAACTAACTCGTGGACATGACTGTAGAGTGTCTACACCGCATCTTGTACAAACCCCGATATGACCAGAAAAACACTTGATATCGTCTGCCAAGTAAATTGTGGGAACTGGGACTAAATGGGTCGGCGATCAATGGCCGTGCCTTATTGCCTGAACCGGCCAGATTCGCCGACCCAAACAGAGATGGGTCTTGTACTTAGCTCGCTCTCTACCCCAGACACAATCCACCACTCATTCTCCTTCCCCATCGCATCATCCAAGCCCGCAATGACAACATCGCATAAGCCTCTTCATCTTTCCTGACAATAATGGCAAACCCTTCTGCCGAGCATGCGCCTTCCGCTGAGCCCTACTCCTCGACCTCCTCCGTTTCCGGCACTCACCAATCCAGATTGCAGTCGCCGACCGAGAGTGAGGCATCGCGACCGTCCGGCCATGGCATAGAGAGGAGAGATTGGTTCGAACTCCAACAAATTCCGACTCAGGATGACCAGCTGGATGATCTGTCATCGGGATCGATATCTTCGGCAGAATACCGAGTCACTACTCGTCGCACGGTATCCCGGAGCAGCTCCAGTCGGCAGCCACGCAAGGGGGTCTTGGGCTACATTCAACGGTTCTGGGCAAATAACGTTTGTTTGACGGTGCCACAAAAGAGCAACCGTGACCATTTTGGTACGTATGCTTATTTTCGATTTATCGCATTGGATAGAATTTATTTTCAAGGTCCATTCTCCGTCTGCGGAGTCCCACCAGAGAATGGTATTAAGCAAAAGCAATTCGAAGGCTAACAGCATCTAGCGCTGGAACGAACATTCTTGGCGTATATCCGTACCTCGATCACCGTTGCCATGCAGGGTGTGTTCATCGCTCAGCTGTTTCGTCTGCAGAGCAAGACCGCTGACCATGCTCGCCTGGGTTACTATAGAGTTGGGATACCTCTTGCGGTTACCTGTCATGTGGTTGCCATTCTAGTCGCTCTGATGGGAGCGCATCGGTTTTGGAGGCAGCAGAGCGCTGTCGCACATGGGAAGGTCTATGCAGGGGGTTGGGAGCTAAATTGGATAGGGATTTTTATTGGTCTGGTAGGTATGCTTCCTTCTCCTGAGTGAAAGTTGGCTAACGATACAGGTGAATCTGGTGATTTTCATACTCTCAATTGTTATTGCGGTCGGAGTATCGAACAACAACAAGGGATGAGGTCTATGTTTGTCGTCTTGTACGATTCACTGCGTCTGATTCAACACAATGATCGATACGTTGATACCAAGGACTGATCTTCGCGTCCTCATTCAATCAATCGAAATTCGATTGACGAGGACGAGAGGCAAGCGTCAATCCACCACACCGAAACCAGAAGGCGGCTCAATTGCCATCTGCTGTACATCATCGTCTGTATCAGCTGTGTTCCTGGCAGAAACAGAAAAGGCTTGTGCTGGTCACAATCCTCCTTGTCACAGCACGCGCACTCTCCTGGGATTACTGCGAGAAGAATACCGATTCCGCATCTCGTCCTTGGAGGCGGGGTCCCCACAGCGGAGGTCTTTTCCGAGTTCCAATGAGCCACCAGCATTTCCATCACGGGCGGAAATCCATGCATTCCATAGCAGACCGATAATATCCTCATTATTCGACTGGATGATATTCGTTACCCCCAGCTTCCGCGAGATCGAACCGATTCTTGCCTGGTTGGATAAACGCAATATGTGGTACATCAGAAAAGCACTATTTTGAGTGGAAGCATAGGATGAGATGAGACAACGTGCAGATGCACAGGAGTGAAGAAATAATTGATTGGATATCAGAATTATTAAATTAAGCATGGGTATATGGTGGTATCATCCGTCGACATCATCTCCGCAGCGTACACTTTTCTCTCATCTCCTGGTGACAGGCTAGCTGGATTATCATGAACTTAATCCACCGCCGCTCGCCAGGAACTACGACATCATATCTATGCAACCTCGACTGTCTGCATCTGGGTTCCCTGCGTCGCAGCCCTCTCCCTCTTCCTCATGCCGGCGAATCCGGGGGCGTCACACTCCAGAATCCCAAGCATGGCAAGAACAACGATGACGAAGAGCGCGACAAAGAGCAGCCTGCTCACTTGCATTAGCCACGTTGACCTCTCCGGGGGGTAATTAGACGGATGTGAAAAAATAAACGTACCACGAGAGCACCGCAAACGCAATCACCGCATTATAGTAATCGGACGTAGCGCCCAACCCATCCAGCTTGGCCGCGATGTCCGCAAAGCACGCGAGCCAGAACACCATCGTCACGAAGTACACGCCGCCTAGCGCGCCCGTGATGATCGTGTTGAGCCGTGTTCCGGGGGCGGCCTTGACGCGGAAGAACCAGGGGAGAAGGAACGCGGCGACAGAGACGAGCATGGTCCAGACAGCGGTGAAGATCTGGAAGGCGACGATGCCAGGGACGGAGAACTTGATGGTCTTGTAGGAGTAGCCCCAGGAGCTGGAGGAGTCGTAGACGGGGATTTTGCGGGAGCCGGTAGAGACGGAGGCGATGTGGCCGCCGAGGCCGAGCTCGATGACGGCGAAGACGAAGGCGACGCCTAGGAGGGCGGAGGGGATGATGGCCGGGAGGCGCATTTTGCTATTTGCGAACAAGCTGCTCTGGTCTTTGTGATGTTGACGGAGAGAGGAGACGCGCAGAGCGGCTGCGCAAGCTGTATTTAAATAGCCTTGAGATCAGCCTCATGACTGTCACTTGGCCTAAAGCTCGTGTCGCGGCATGATTCCTCTCGACTTGGCCTTCCAATCAGGCTGGAAGAAAAGTGCCTTGCCGCTGTTGACTGGTCAAAGAAAGCGCCACAGGAAGTGATTTCTCGTATTTCGCAGATCGACAGATCGGAACCAACAGGAATGGGGTCTTGCGGTGTCTGATTTGCGTGATTTCTGCCCTGCAGTAATTGGAGAAAGGTAAACATCGTGATAATGGAGATGAGTGGAGATGAGTTCGTATGGGTGTCGAAGACCCTTTGGAACAGATGGGGCTAGTGATGGAATAGCCTCAACCTTCTTCCTTGTTTTCCTCTTCAGGGAGGATTTTCCGTCAGCTCTGGCCAGATCTAATTTAGTGTCTCGCTTGTCGTATCCCTTTCCGAATTTGTGGTTCCTTTATTGAGCCTTGTGCAGCCTTGCGCCGTTTCTGTGCATTGGCGCCTGGGGCATGAGGCTGAGGCTGTGCCTGATGATACGAATGCCTTCAGCATGGCGTCAATAAGGTCTGTGAGCTGTCATACGACGCACGGAATACAAGTTTACTGGTTATCACAGCTTTTGCTTGGTGACAAACCTGGCGCTAAAACTTGCGTCCATCGAAGTAGTGGAGCTGATCAGCAACGGTTCATTCCTTTTCAGACTCAGCCCTGAGGGCTATTCTAGACTGATCTCGATTAAAGTTTTCACTCTGTTCGTACTCTGGCTCCTTCAATCTTAGATTTGCTGTCAATGAGGCACTTGCACGCGCGCATATTCCAGCTCAACAATCAGCATGTGGGATCGTATCCTGCTAATATGCCTCCTTGATAATTATACATACATCTGCTGTATCCGGCCTCCTCTTCAAATGGCGTAGAAGCTAGTCACCGACGCGAGACTGACTGTAGTCGAGTAAAGGGTTACTTGAGGATACATCCGTGACCCTCTAATTAAAGCTGAAACTGTATTGAGCCTCGTCTAATCGAACCAGTAGAGTAGACAATCTCGTCCCCGCTCGAACAACTAGCAGTATATGATCCCGCTAACGTAGAGCTGTCTTGATGGGTGAGAATCGGCTATGGGAGTGTACGGAGGAGAATGATCATGGCTTCGGAGTTTGATACTTGCTGGATCCACGAAGGCAGTGACTAGCCTTGAGAGGACCAACCGATGCTAGTTACATATCTAACCCAAGTCCTTTACTCGCGGTCGTATACAAGTATCTGGTTGTTCTCATTCTGTATTGTCGATCGTGGAACCTCGTGTATCTATAATGCTACTGACACTAACTCGATGTCTATAGAGCCAACAATCTTCAATGTAGAGGCAGGCGCATCATAGAGAATAAACACCCTTGAACACCAAGAACGGAGACGGTATCCTCTGACCATCCTGATACAATCGCAGGATAATGGGGTTCAGCCAGACGGGAGTCACCCACAGAAAGAAAAGGCCTACCCAGACATATCCGATAGCCTTTCTCCAACGATAACCCATCCCATTGATCATTCCATGGCAAGTCCACCACACCAGATTCTCGAACGCGATGCCCGGAATCTGCAGACAGAAGAACCACAACGCTCCGCTCTGGTCGAGAGATACCCCGAAGCCGAGATCCATGAGAAAATGGACTAACCCCGACGTGGCAAACGCCATGATCAGCCGGAGACTCCTGGCAACAATCCCCTGCGGGAGTCTCAGAACGTCGTACAATAAGAAATCCGCATTGGATGTGACTAGTTTACGTAGGATCTGATGCCAGGCGATTCTACTTCCGTCAGTCTAGTCACAGCAGGAAAATGATCACTAAATCACTCACCCCCAGACCCGCGTCAACGAGTACATATCGCCCAAGTTGCCGAAAACCGGCGGCCAGTCGACGGGCTCGTACGCGCCCACCGCGACGCAGAACATCGCGAGGAGGCTATACGTTCCCAGTATAGCCGCTCGCGTGATGAGCCCAAAAGAAACGGTGAATAGCATCTGGACGATCGCGCGGCGCGCAGTCCATTCCTCCCACGTAGGGAGTAACACCTTCTTGGAGTCTGAGATCTCGGAAACCATTCCCGCAAGAAGAGCATCCCCCGCATCGATAGTGCAGAAATGCAGCACAAGCAGCGACCCGCATACTCTGAGCGCACACTGACGCAGGAACTCCACCTTGTCCGGGACGAAGCCCGGGTTGTACTTGTCGAACGCGGAGACAGCGCGGATCTGCCACGGGGTGTTGACGCGACGGTAGTTGAAGGCCATTTCGATGGACCAGACGAGTCTTCTCGAGTAGCTACTGTCTGCAGTCTTGCTTTGACTGAGTTTCGTCTTCCATGCGATCTGCTCGTCGAACGAGACCCGGCTCAACATTAACAGGTCGATCGCGTTGAGCACATTGACCCAGCACATGGCGGCTAGGGGTCCTCGCGCGCGAGTCTC
The DNA here is from genome assembly GCF_000149645.3 of Aspergillus fischeri NRRL 181. NCBI lineage: Eukaryota > Fungi > Ascomycota > Eurotiomycetes > Eurotiales > Aspergillaceae > Aspergillus > Aspergillus fischeri. Next base: position 1,495,769 of record NW_001509764.1, read on the forward strand.
GGCGAAGGTCTGGCGGACTTGAGTCTGGAAGGAGTAGGCGAGTGCGATGACAAGTACAGTGACAGCCGGTCTAAGTTTGGAGTATGGCTGTGTGAAGGCGATTGTCCATCCTGTCAGGAGCTGGACGAGAAGCCATTGTGTGAGCAGGATGCTCCATGCTGATAGCGAGTTGAGGTCCATTGATGACTTTTATGAGATGAAATAAGGTAGCAGTGGGACATCCGTTGATTTAAGACTGGACATGCAGTCGTGCCTGTTCAGCTGCATGAAGTGTTTGATGTTTGCTACTATTATTGCTTTTTCTGTGTGATGATCCTTGGCGGCCTTTTGTTGCCCAGCAATTGGAGCAAGACCCACCGACTATTGATTTTAATTCAGCTGAACGCTAGACAGAGAGATAGTGGATAGATTGTCTACCTACGTAGTTAGGTACCTAGTGAAGATGTGAATGATTGAAACTGATTGGGTAGAGTCATTGCTTACATGGTCATGCTGAGTGCTTAACTATCCCTTGCTAAGACACCAGCAAGTTGTAGTGTAACCATTCCACTGATGGCATAAATAAACATAATTAAGCTAGAGTTAGGATAGATAAGACAGCATAAAATGATAAGGTAGTCTAACAGAAATACATAAACTAGATTGTGTAGTGTGGCCATACCATGGTGAGTTTTAGTTTGTTCTCCATAAACGACTGATGATGTACAACCAATTACTATTAACCTCATGTACCACTCTAGGATGAGTCTTGAGATGAAAGTCAATTGATGAAGATATCCTGATACATCAACTGATTACCCCAGATCTGCCCATTATCTCACCACTTAGAATCATCACTCAGGCCACCCGTGGATCATCACCAACTCAGTCTTTCCCCGCAAGCAAATCACCGTCCATTGACCAATACAAGCCATCATGAAGTATCCATGATCTCACCACCAAAGGTCACATCCAATCAAGTCCATATACAGAATATCGCTCAACCATCTGATTGCGTGCCATCAAACCATTTATCTGGATCATCTCCAGACGCAATGACCATTGCATGTCTGTCATCAGTCATCTTTTGCGGGGTGTTCAACAGTTATAAAGGGATTCCTGCGGTCGCGTGTCTCTCAATCAGCCAGAGAACCTTCAATTCCTTCTGCTGCATCCACCAACCACCACAATGACCAAGGACCTTGTCAGTCAGATCCAGCAGTCGAGTATGGAACCTCGCTGACCCGTCTCTAGAGCTTCGACGTCTACTTCTCCAATGAACAAGCCCACGCCCGCTTCGGCGATGGCAAAACCCTTGCAGAACAGTGCGTTAGCTCACTGTCACTTTCTAGATTCATACTGACGGTCACATAGCCTCCGCGAAATCTACGAAGGCGAAGACCTCGTCTTCCCTGATACCTTTGAACACAGCGACACCTCTCCCCCGGTGCAGTACTTGACGTAGGCCTCCCTGAAACACCTTTCTACAGAACAGCCATACTAAGTTGGTTCAGTGTTGAAGCACCTGACGATATGACTGTCGAGGAACTCTACGAGGTAGAGGTTCCTCCTGGATTGATGGTGAGGATTGAGGAGTTGCCGCAGTAGTGGTGCTCGTCTTTCCTCACCACCCCAAATTGAAGTTTTTGTTTGGTCATTACGAGATACGATGTATACCTAGGAAATTATTCAATCAATATGTTCAAATTTAAGTGTATGGATATATGCAGGTCTCAGCCATTGGATTGATGTGACCGAACCCAGGTTACACTGATTAGGTAAAAAGAATGGTACATCAGGCCATACTCAATATATATACGAAGTAGACGACCAGTATATCTAAGTGGTTACACATCAATCGAATGCCCTTAGCTGACAGCATCTGTGTGATCAGTAGCTAACCCCTTGCTTCCAACCTTGCAGGTCTTGATTCCAATTCCCATGAACTTCCTGAGACAGTGTCAGCAACAGACAGCAGTAGCAGTAGCACTCCAGTCTCATATGGCCTAACATCCTGAGTTCAAGGAACAAAGACAACCTCACCAAGACACTGGTACTTTTGTATGCTAAAGTGCCATATATTTTGCTGATGTAAAGCAAATACCAATAAGAAGGGCTTGTGGTTTAGGGGTATAACGCTCCATTCGCATATGCAATGGGTCTTGGAGAGGTCCCGGGTTCGATTCCCGGCGAGTCCACTTTTTTTTCTGGCCCCATTTTTTAGTAATGGGCAGTATGTAATTCAAAGGCTAGGATAGAAAGCATCCAGCCAAATATGGTTTAGTTCATTATATAGGCCGACAGAATGATGCATTTGGGGCTGGATTCCAGTTATATCAACCGCTGACCACTGACCATTGACCGTTGGTGCATGCCGTTAATAACAGTCAGGCCATGCAAGCACTGACAAATATCCCTCATATTCATGTCTCTTTCCTTTGCTTTGGAATGCAATGCGTAAACACATGTAATATTAATTATCCAGCGCAAAAATTTGTCTCGCCCGTACGACTAGGTGAGGTAACGCTGGGATGCATGCTTAGCTGCAGTCAACAGGTATAAAGTCCAGCCCTCCCATCCAACTCTCTGATCCTGATCAGCATCCTTCACTATCACTTACACTCTCGAGTAGGTCATGTTCTCTTTATGTTTCAGTGGATACTGACAATACGCAGAATGAAGTTGATTTACCTGCTTATATCCCTCACTGCTATGGCTCTGGCTGCGCCGAGTCCTCTGGATGAGTATGTGTGCCATCCAGAAGACCAGACCTGTGCTACAATTGCTGGTCCGATTGGAGTGTGCTGCCCTGGGCTTAAGTGTGTATATATCAGTCCGGATCTAGGGGTGAGTACAGTGTCATCTATGAGTTGGGCATGGCTGATTCTTGCTAGGTTTGTCAGCCTAAATAAGACTCCACTTGAAGGGAATGGCGGCAGTGATACTTGGTGTCTGCGCAGAATTGGACGTAGGATGAGAAGGATTCCTGGACTTTGTCACCTTGTGTTCACATAAGAATATATCCTAGCTAAAGTTCTGACTGCTGCTGCACGATCCTTAGGGATCTAAACGTCTAGGATAATGTAATTATTCTCTAAAACATTTACATGCTGATACTCATCTCTAGTCTGCAACCATTACATTCCTTAGTTGAATGTAATAGGCCTGGAGTAGCACTTCTATTGACATAAGTATATATACTGACCCATAGTTAGTATGCAGCTGGAAAGCTCCAATAAACAGAGAGACAAATTTTGATTAACATAATATGAGACAGTGAATCATCCTACTGATACCACGGAACAACTTCCATCAAGTCAGCACTTGGTAGAGGACGTACCCATTATTGCATCATGCTGTGGGTCAGCCCGATCCGTCCGGTTTGGTCGGCAGCAACAAACAGGCAATACAGCTCTAGACCATCAGTTGATTATCATCTCAAGCAGTTTGTCAATTCTGTTTATCTCAAGCTAGATAGCTTGTGCGGGTCTGGCTGACATCGTCATTCTCAGTCATTCCGTGCGAGACTTATCTAGCGCAATGACGTGGTTCCATGCAATATAAGTACATCAACCCTACAACACTACAGCTAAAAACCAAGGTAGAGACATGGCAAACGCCCCCCACACCTACGGCAACGAAGTCTACGCCAACGGCCTCCAAAACATCAAACCGGCCATCAGCTTCAACCCGCACGACTGGGAAACCCACGCCCGAGACCTCCTCTCCGCCGACAGCTACAGCTACATCTGGGGCTCCGCCGGCCTCCGCGAAACAGACACCAACAACCGCGACGCCCTCCGCAAATGGGCCCTCATCCCGTCACGCCTCGTCAGCGCCGACTTCCCCTCCCTGAAAACCACAGTGCTCGGCCACGAATATGACTACCCCATCGCCGTGGCGCCCATCGGCGTCCAGCGCATCTTCCACCGCGACGGGGAGGTCGCGGCCGCGAAGGCTGCAAGCGCGCAGCACGTCCCGTATATCCTGAGCACGGCCTCGTCGACGAGTATCGAGGATGTAGCGGCGGCGAGCGGCGACGGGGCGCGCTGGTACCAGCTTTACTGGCCGCTGCGCGAGCACGATGAGATTACGGCGAGTTTGCTTCAGAGGGCGAAGTGCGCAGGGTATAGAGTGTTAGTCGTCACGCTCGACACGTACATCCTCGGCTGGCGGCCGTCGGATCTGAATAATGGGTATAACCCGTTTCTGCGGGCAGACAAGATCGGCGTCGAGCTGGGGTTTTCGGATCCGGTGTTCCGAAGGCGGTTTAGGGAGAGGCATGGGGTGGACGTCGAGGAGGATATGGGTGTCGCGGCGGCGGAGTGGGCACATATGATCTTCCCTGGGCGGAGCCACTCGTGGGAGGAGATTGGGTTCTTGCAGGCGCATTGGGACGGGCCGATTGTGTTGAAGGGGATCCAGAGCGTGGCGGATGCGCGGCGGGCGGTGGAGGTCGGGGTTCAGGGGATTGTGGTGTCGAATCATGGGGGGCGGCAGCAGGATGGGGGCATCGGCTCGCTTGATGTGCTGCCGGAGATTGTGGATGCGGTGGGGGACCGGTTGGAGGTGCTGTTTGATTCAGGGGTCCGGGGTGGTGCGGATGTCGCTAAAGCGCTGGCGCTCGGGGCGAAGATGGTGCTGATCGGGCGGCCGTATGCGTATGGACTGGCTATTGCGGGTGAGGCGGGTGTCTCGCATGTCCTGCGAAGTATCCTTGCGGATCTGGAGCTCACTCTGCACCTTGGGGGGATCAAATCGGTGTCTCCTGAGCATCTCAATCGGTCAGTCTTGCGCCGAGTGAGGTAGGAAGCACCATGATCCTGTGCAGTTGCTATTGACAGGGTTCGGGAAGTGTCAGTGCTGAAGTACAGTGCTGAGGTACACTTAGGTGTTCATTATATAGCTCTTATAGACCAGGTAGATGCTTCCAATGCATACGGCGAAAGCTATTCGGCTAATCAAGTCGACTCTCGATCCACTCCAGGAGATTTGTCCCATCGTCCAGCAAGATCGACTCCCCATTCAACCAATCCGCCGCTACCGCAGAGGTAGGTACACTAGAGGGCAACGTCGGCGGATTGACCGATAAGGCCTGGTTGAGGATGCGGCAAAGGATACGGCGCGCACGCTGGCAGATTTCATAATTTCCCTCATGTGGTAGAACGACGTATTGGAGGTAGGATGCAAAGACGCTCAGGTTCTGGATGGTTTCAGGCCGTCGGAACATCGATGGAGTAGACCGTGATGATCCGTCACTTTGGCACAGCAGCTCGATTGCGAGGACGCCAGCAGCCGGGATGCCAAATGAAGACGCCTGCGTTGGTGAGAAGCTGCGGTTTATGGTTTGGGAAGTGGACTTACGTTCCACCCTATGTTGTATGTTCCAGTTCCCGATGCTATCTCCCTCCCAATGAGGTCAAGAGCCGTGCCCAGGATAGTCTGTGAGACATTGATCAAGGCGTCCGATTCGGTCTGGGAGCGTCTGACCAGTAGCCGGGAGAGAAGAAAATCATTGTAAAGGAAGTCAAGATAGAGAGGAATGAGGAGACTGCCACTGTCCTCGGAGCTGGCACTGCCAGGACGCCAGCGAAGGAAACCGGGGAGTTCATCCCAAGTTTTGCAGGAGATATCAGACACTTGCCTAGACATTATCAATAACGGCCAGACGATTGCAGATTTGAGTCTTGAACTCACTTGGCCTTCCGGGCAAGGTCATCAACACAGCGGCTCAGCGACAATTCGAGGATTTGCTCTCTGATTGAGCCCACTAGAAGAGAAACTCGCATCCACTGGGCCGTTTGGATGATGCCTTGGCTGTTCCAACCGTTCGCGTCCAGTCTGTTGACGGCGGCATCTCGAGTGGCCGGGTCCGCAAGGATCTCGTCGTAACGCAGATCCAGAGGAAGTTGCACATCGCAGTACCTCCAGATGATCTGAGGTGGTCGTCCCAGGAAAGTGGCCAGCTGCTTATCCATGATATAGGCGCTAGCCATCAGGCGTTTACGGAGCTCCACCAGAAAGAAGGGCATGCGCGCGTTGACCTTGGACTGGTTGAACCCGAGAGTAAATACCACAGTGGCCAATTGGGCCAGTGCTCGCCACGCCCGATAATCTGTGCCTGTCAGCATAGCAAACCAGTTTGCCAAGATGAGACGCCAGATCATACCATTGTTACCATAGATCAAAGCTAGCAAATGGGTATGCTGATACAGCAGCCAACCCAGCGGGTCATGGATTATGCCTGAACAGTCGCAAAATTGAAGACAAGTATCGCCGGCAGTGGCCGCAAGGATCCCCAGCGATCTTTGATCGGCTGGTGCAGCACCTGCTAACTGAGATACAGACTTCCAGTCTCTCTCCAGCAGGGCACCTTGACCCACGACGGAGAAAACCAGCGCGATGCCTTCCCATCGATTGGAGACACAACGAAGATATTCCTCTGGTGTCGTCGACGGACCGACTTCAATCGACTGCGAGGTCTCGGCAAATAGTTTCTGGGACCACCCTAGCAGGTTCTCATAGTACCGCTCTTTTGCATCCTGGCCATTTGCCAGGAGTCTGTGGTTATCTTTCAAGGCCGTAAAGATAATACGGACGAGCTGTTGGCCGACAACGCAACCTTCTGGTGAATTGTCTGAACGATTTTCCGTGAGAGTCTCGTAGAACGACAGATTCTCAAACAGGGTCAGCAGTAGCCGCGCACCCAGCTGAACTTGCTTTGGACTCGAGCTGGTCCCATTGTGCTCCAAGGTCGCCAGCGGCGCGAGGATCCCGTTTAGATGCTCATAGTTCTCGCTGGACACGCCAAAGCAGCTCGTCAGTCTGGAGATCCTAGGTGGTGTGGCCGATTGGGCTTTCTTGTCCCAATTATTGTCTGAACCTGCAGGCATATGTGGCGAGGAGACTGGATCAGAATACCAGCTCCGAGTCATAAGCGAGGGATGATAAACACAGACGTCTGACTTTCCGCGGCGAACACACCGCTGGCATGTCGGTGTGGAATGGTCACAGCGTAGTTTTGACCTGCGACAAGGCTCGCAAGACGTCTGTACGCCATTCTGACGAGGAGAAGACATGACTGGTGTGGCGATTGAGCTGGTGGACTGAAAGATGTGGGATGGCTGTGTTTAAGTAGCCTCGGGATTGCATGATGTCCTCTATACGTGTCAATGTGCAGCCTAGATGTTAATATCACCTGAAGCGTTGAACGGGAAACCACATTGCCGATGCTGAGACAAGGATACTCCAAGATAAACCCCGCTTTGACAAGTTACCAGTTGTAGAGCTCGTCAGGTAGTACTGCTTCCTGGCCATTGAAGATACGTGTACAACAATAGCATGATAAAAATAGAAAGATCCTAGGGAAACAGTTCAGTTCGGATTGCTCAAGTGGAGCCAGCACAGGCAGTCCCAGCTCATAGGTATCTTACTATTTGACTGCAATTGAGGGTCAAAATACCTGCCTGAAATTCTGACTACTTTCCACAAGAGTCTTCAAGACAAAGATGTAAATTTGATGCGATATTGCAGCTTTGGAATATAAAGCAAATATGGTGCAAGTCTTTCAAGAAGTGGGTTGTGTAGTGTAATGGTTATCACTCCAGATTCTGATTCTGGCAATCTTGGTTCGATTCCGAGCACGACCTCACCTATTTCTTTTTGTTTTTCATCCTGTTCATTGATCACGCAATATTTATTTTTCTTCTCCATAAATATTGTTTATGTTCTCACTGTTTTTATTTTTTGATAATTCCCTGAACTATCAACGTATGTGAACAGATCTCTAGTGAAAAATTGAATACATTATGACTAGTGGATGAAATCATCAACCTTTTCATTCCTCGTCTTGGAGATGAAGCAGCAGAGCTCGAGACACTTGCAGGAATCTCCTGCATACTGTAAGCCGCATAACATTCAATGACAAACCAGAATCAACACATTTGGGACTACTTGCATCTCTATGACCGTTGACCATAGTGGTGAGGTCATCGCACCCCGGCACCAATCTACATCATAAGGTACCAAACCTCACGAGCACTCGAATCCAGTACCATGTAGTACCTATGTCAATTAATAAGTTATAATATCCAACCAATTGAGCAAAATGGTACACATCAGTCGAGTGCAAAAGCGCCCCAAAGGCCACCATGCCAGAGAAGCCGAAGTGACCGACTATGTTTATGGCACCCACTTCGCAGCGCAAGATCTGCCGCACCATGAAATGGCAGAGCGCGAAATGCCAGCGAGCGTCGCGTACCGGTTAATCAAGGATGAATTGAGTCTTGACGGGAATCCATTACTCAAGTAGGTCCTCCATGCGAAGGTTATGCATGCTGACGCAGTCTAGTCTAGCGAGCTTCGTCACCACCTACATGGTAATCACCTTAACCCCAAAATAAAGGGTACCTGTTACTGACAGCATACTCCGTATAGGAAGACGAAGCCCAAACCCTCATGACCGATTCGATGAGCAAAAACTTCATCGATTACGAACAATACCCGCAAACAGCCAACATCCAGAACCGCTGCATCAACATGATCGCGGACCTTCTTCACGCCCCAACCGCCGACGGTCCGAACGTCCAAGACGCCATCGGAACATCGACTGTCGGATCCTCGGAGGGGATTATGTTAGCCATGCTGGCGATGAAGAAGCGGTGGCAGAACCGCCGCAAGGCCGAGGGCAAGGACAGCACGCACCCGAATATCGTGATGAATAGCGCGGTGCAGGTGTGCTGGGAGAAAGCAGCGCGGTATTTTGATGTCGAGGAGAAATATGTCTATTGCACGGGGACGCGGTATGTGATTGATCCGGAAGAAGCGGTCAATCTGGTGGACGAGAATACCATTGGCATTTGTGCGATCTTGGGGACAACGTACACGGGCCAGTACGAGGACGTCAAAGCCATCAACGACCTGTTGATCCAGAAGAAGATCGATTGTCCGATCCACGTAGATGCCGCGAGCGGCGGGTTCGTCGCGCCGTTCGTGAACCCTGGCCTAGAATGGGACTTTCGGCTGCCAAAAGTGGTGTCGATCAATGTATCCGGCCACAAGTACGGCCTGGTAGGTACAAATCCCTATTTATCAGACGTCCCTAACAGTCCTAGGTCTACCCCGGGGTAGGCTGGGTCTTCTGGCGCTCAGCAGAATACCTCCCTAAAGAACTCATCTTCAACGTCAACTACCTCGGCACTGAGCAAGCAACCTTTACGCTCAACTTCTCCAAGGGCGCCTCCAACATCATCGGCCAGTACTACCAGCTCATCCGGCTCGGCCGACACGGCTACCGCTCCATCATGCAGAACCTAACCCGCACCGCAGACCATCTCGCCGCAGAGCTGCAGAAACTCAACTTCACCATCATGAGCGACGGGGCAGGCGGCGGCCTCCCGCTCGTCGCGTACCGGCTCCCACCCGACGAGAATAGACTCTGGGATGAATATGCGCTGGCGCATGTCCTCCGCCAGCGTGGGTGGGTGATACCCGCGTACACGATGGCGCCGCATAGCAACCAGCTCAAGATGATGCGGATTGTGCTCCGGGAGGACTTTAGTATGGATCGGTGTAATGTGTTGGTTGAGGATATGAAGATGGCGATGAAGACGCTGGAGGAGATGGATCGGGCGATGATCGAGCAGTATATTCGGTATGTCCTGCTGCTTACTTACTGATATCGTAAGCTGACGGATACGTTAGACACTCTGCTCGGCAGTCGCTATCTGGGAAGCCCGATCATCCGGTTTACCCGGGCGAGACACATTCGCTTCAAGGGAAGACGGGGAAAACTCATGCGGTGTGTTGATTAGCAGTGCGCGTTAGCGGCCATAGCAACTGTTCGATTGAAATGAAAAGCTACGTTCAATAGTTTTTTGCACTGCATGCATGTCTGCGGTTTGTAATGGCGCATGTGAATAGTCAAAACCCCTTGCGTGATGCTCTTCATCTCAAAAATTGTCTCTCTCCTATGAAGTGCCATAGCTTATTCGCTTGCTGCTGGCCGTATGTCAATAACCTAAGACCGCTTCCAGTACGAGAGGTCTTGGGCACCATGACGAACTGGCGGTAAACAAATCCGTACGGAGTAGTCCAGAACAGTCGGTTGATGAATATAAGCGAAGACCCACCTTCTGGAGGATGTAGTCTAGATGTTTGAATTGAGGTAGCGGTAGCAATTTCCGTTAAAGATGAACCAGAGATTTGTCTCCACTCGCTGTAGGGCAGTTGACAGGTTCTCCGAACCGTGGTTCGGCATCAGAGACTGGAAACGGTGTGAAATGGAGGTATTCCATGATGTCATTCAGTGCATAGTATCTGCACTTATTGAATTTCTTTTCAAGTGAGGTTTCTAAGTCATTATTCAGAGGAAATTGCTTGTCCACAAACTTTTCGTTTCTTGCCGTGGTGCATGGATCCAAATGGTAGACGCAAGGGAGGCAGAATATTGCATATGATAGATGGATATGGTTTCGACAACAACAATGCCTACTCTATGCAAGTTTCTGCCGGATCTGCCACTAGCAAACTCTGAATATGCTGCTGGCGACTCTCTTTTGACGAATGGGGCTCAAGCCAAACTTATATAGGGCAAGCTTGACCGTCTGTTCTGCTGCTAAAGATTATATGCAGTAGTTTACGGGGCACCTCCATTGGAAGAACCTTAACTTTCAGTCTTGAGCTTCCTGGAATGTCTGACCGCTATGTGATATAAATGATCTCAAGATAAAATGCCATGTTGGCATTCAATTGGTGCTAGGCGATCAATTGATCGAGGATCTGTGCAGATCACAACAGAGATTTCCTACCGTATCTTGACCAGGACGATCAGCATGTCCGTTTTCTTTTCTTCTTAAACTTCCGATCGTCCTGATCGTAGTCAGTAGGCAGGAGGCGAAGCATATGTCAACACCATGGAGTTGTGGACGCTACTCGGGCTGTTGGCTACCATCAGCCATGTACAGGCGAAAGCCGTATTCGCCCATTTCATGGTAACAACAATGTCAGTTCTATCTAGATATAACTAATATCGACCAGGTAGCGAATGCAATCAACTTCACGCAAGAAACATGGGCCAACGACATCTTCGCCGCGCAGGCCGCGCACATCGACGCCTTCGCCCTGAACCTCGGCTACGGCCTGCACAACTACGACCTCATCCTCAATGACGCCTTCACCGTCGCCCAGCGGCACAACTTCAAGATGTTCCTCTCCTTCGACATGGGCCAGGGCCCCCAATGGCCCACCGACGAGATCGTCCACGTCATCGACAACTACGCCACCGGCAGCGCATACTACAAGCATCACGACGACAAGCCGCTCTTCTCGACCTTCGAGGGCGGCCAGAATGCCGACGTCTGGAAGGACGTCAGGCACAACGCGCAGTCGGACTTCTTCTTCATCCCCGACTGGTCCTCGCTGGGGATCGAGGCCGCATCCAGCAGCCCCGTCATCGACGGCCTGATGAGTTGGCATGCATGGCCCGCCGGCGCACACGATATGAACACCACGCTGGACGAGGAGTACATCGCGGCGCTGGACGGGCGGCCGTACATCATGCCGGTCTCGCCGTGGTTCTACACGAACCTGCCGGTGTTCCACAAGAACTGGGCCTGGCGCGGGGACGACCTCTGGTTCGACCGCTGGCAGCAGGTGCTCGAGCTGGCGCCCGAGTATGTTGAGATCATCACCTGGAACGACTACGGCGAGTCGCACTACATCGGCCCCATGCACGAGGACGACCTGGGGATTTTTGCGGTGGGGGATGCGCCCTTCAACTATGCCGAGGGGATGCCGCATGATGGCTGGCGGGAGTTTCTGCCGTATGTGATTGATTTGTATAAGAGTGGGGGGCAGAATGCGAGTTTTGACAAGGAGGGGGTGGTCTCGTGGTTCCGGCTCAATCCGGGCTCTGCGTGTATGAGTGGGAAGACCACGCCGGGGCAGCTGAGTGTCGAAGGGACGAACACGACCAGCCCGAGGACCATCATGCAGGATAGGATCTTCTACTCGGCGTTGCTGGAGTCGGCGGCCGACGTGACGGTGAGTATTGGCGGGGCTAGCAAGACTGGCAGCTGGTCGGATACGCCCAGTGGCCAGAAAGGGCTGTATCATGGAAGTGTACCCATTGACGGGATGACGGGGGAGGTCCAGGTGACGCTATCACGGTCTGGCGAGCAGATTGCCCAGATAAAGGGCGAGGTCATCACTACCGACTGCCGGAAGAATCATGGATACAACAACTGGAATGCGTGGGTGGGGAGTGCAATGGGCGAGAAGAATGTGACAGCTGAAAAGACTTCATCTAATGACAAGGAAAATGGCTCGCAGAGGTCCAGACCGGTGATGACATTGTTGCTGGGCTTGGTCTTGTTGGCGCTGGTGTGAACATGTGCAAGATACCAGCGATATCCGAGGCATGATACTGACCAGTACATAATCACTGTTATGATAATTCTATAATGATAGTAATAACCTGGACAATAATAGATCAACTTGACTCTTTCAATGCACCGCAAGATCTTCCATTTTGGGCAGGTTCTGGAGAAGAACAAGGAGACTGAGGCACCGGCTAAACAGACCCATGGAATACAGTGACATCTTCCGATGGCAGCTCTCGACAATATATTAAACTGTTGCTCTATCGGCGATCCGTGAAGAACTGCGCAATCCCCACAGCTACGTCGGCGATTGCAGAATTCCGGACAGAAATAGCAAATGATAAGCTGCAGAGATTGCCAAGTAAAAGGAACTGCTGACGACCTTCCTGAAGGAGAACGCATATCCAGTCTATGACACAATCTACACGCCACCCGGACAGCGCCGATGCTGCAGAGTAAGATAGAGTTTGCCAATCGAGCATGAGCCTTGGGTCCTCTCGGGCCAAGACGGTCCCATACCCCTCGGTATCCTTTTCCGCTTCGGCCGAAGATCGAGGCCGAGGGATCAATATCTTCATCGCATACAAGTGTGCAAGCTCTATAGCTTCAAACTCTGCCGTAGCCCCTGAGGCTGAAGTATAAAGTATCCCCTGGTTCCTGGGATCAGGGATGAACAGCATCTCGGTCATTCACACTTGAAAGCATTATACTATCTGCCAACCGGTCAACATGTCCGGGTCCCTCGAGGCTCTACCAACCGCCACCAACCTACTCCGCAATGCCACTCGTGCATTAAACCCTCGGATTCCTCCCATGGCCCGACAGAATATCTCCATACTCCCCTGTCGCATAGCCATCATCTCTCGCGACAAACTCAGAAAAGAATCATTAGCCAAGGACCCCGATCTACGCCGATGCGTCGCGCACAACAGTCTCCTCCGGAGGTCCATGGAGGAAGCACACCACAATATCCGCAAACGCATGTCTTCACTTTACTTCGAGGATGACGAGGATGACAGTCCGGTCATGACTTCTCAAATCCCCAGCGAAAGCCCATCGTCCATCATCCGGAGCACGATCAACGCCGCTGTGAAAGCTATGGCGCGTCGACAACGGTCAGAGGGTCTTCTCCGGATGGCTTCCTCTTCTCAGGAACCCGACGGAAAGAAACCGCTGGTTAAGTTTCGTCGCTACTACGCTCCCAGGCTCAGAGTCCACCGTCCTGCGGGATAGATATACAGTATATGCCCGCGTTGCGGGTTGATGACATCACCGCTTGATGTTATCACTTGATTCTGTGTCACCTATGGAATGGTCTTTATACCCCCATAGGGTCATTCATACCCTGCCTACTGATAATATCCTTCTCACATAATTCCCTCCTTACTCATTATTGCGCTTTAGAGTTTAAACGAATTACGAAGACACGTTGTACGATCCTTTATGCATTGGCGATATATCTGCTGTACAGAAGCATATGCACAATTGGACAGATATTACAGACATAGTTGTTCTTATACTGCATTTGTAGCCAGTAGTCTGAAATATATTCAAGTCCCAGGTGGGCTAACGCAGATAGGGCAAAAAGAAAAAGCAAAAAATGGTCACTACGAGGGTCGAACTCGCGACCTTGGCGTTATTAGCACCACGCTCTAACCGACTGAGCTAAGCGACCAGTTCTTGATTACCAGCGGTCTTTTATAATTTGTCAGTGATTAGCAATACCGCTCTGCTTATTTTAGGACGATTAGATGAATATACCGCCATCGATTTCATTGTCAAGGGAAGAAAACATTGAAAGCATGTCAACATAGTCATGCGCTTGGCGGAGACCATAAGTACCAAAATATGCTGATCGGCTAATGAGTCGCCAATGCCGGCATGGGAGTCTCCCCATGGATATATATTTACGGTGGTGTCCATTCCCACCCACCTGGATCTGCTGCGACTTTGAAAATGGAAGTTGGCAGATACATCTCGGGTGGTAGTCGGGGTAGCCATGTAGTCGACTTTGCGAGATTCACTTTTGATTGATATTATTTGCTCAGTCTTAGCGAGGGCTTGCTAATACTAAGACAGGCCACGGATGCTATTTACTTAGCTGAACGTTTCATTTGGGTTGGGCCTCTTGTGGCCGTTGCTCCCGCTGCCAAACGGCCGGTTAGGGTCTCTGCTTGTCCTTGGGAATGAAGACCTGTTGCTGACCCGATTCGGTCTTCGCAATATGGACGAATACTGACAGAGAGGCTGGCCGCGGCGCGTTGGCTGACAATATAAGATGTGATCCTCAGGATTAATTTCTGACCAACGCAAATGCTCTGTCCTACATTGAATAGACACCGTGGTGCTAGAACTCGGCTTCGTCTCGCACAGGTTGCTCAGCATATATTGCGTGCTAATAATGGTGATTTGCAAAGAATTTTATCTATTTCATTCGTAGGGCTGGGAGACTAACCCGGAAGAAGAACGGAGTTACGGAGTAATATATTCACATATCTCTATTAAAAACCCCTGCTAGACTTCACCCCATCGCATGCCCCTCAAAACTGCAGCGCAGCCGCAGCCAAATGTCCCTGGAAAGTCCCATCCTTAAACGGCACAACCGCAAACCCAAAATTCGCGTACTCTAGACCCTTCCTCGCCGCCTCGGGCATCGAATCCCAAGCGATCAGCGGCAGGGCCCGACCAAGGGTATTCGTAAACTGCAGCTCATGATTCAAGGGAAAGCTCGTAGAGTAGTCCACCTTGGGCCTGGTCCCCTGGAGCGGTAGCTGTGCTTCTAATTTTTGATTTTATCATCCATCACCCAGCCAACCCAGAAGCTAAACGCAACCTTCCTCTTCTAGGCGTTGCGTTGGATACATCTATTATCTAGAGCATGTCTTAGGTGAAGGCCTCTAACTTAGCTTCCTCTCCGACATTATCCAGATTACTCAATCGTACATTTTATTCAGTGGAATGTGGTCTTGCGGTAGGAGAGGATAAAAGGAAATAACACGTTCCAACACAAGAGGCAACCAACTTACATCTTTTCATCCGTGCTGATTCCAGAATCCACCAAGCACGACACCGAGCCTGTGAGTGGGATACATAGACATCCGCCAGCCATGGATTGTTAGGCGATGATTTAGTATCTGGAATCATGTGTATCCGGAAACCAATTAATTTGATGGACCTATTCACTACTATTTTCCCGAACCTTCGATCCTTCTTGATTGGCGTCTTTGACGAAGAGATCGATGTAATCGTCAATTACATTGCTTACCAGCCAAGATATTTCGCATAGCATTGTAATAGAAAACAAACATCAAACTTCCACACCATGACTTAGATATCATCATGTCACAGTGGTATCGGAACTTCGGATATCGGGGCACCGTGCTGAATTGGCCGAGTTCTCGGGGTCGGATACCGAGGTTTCGGAGTTTCTGAACTGATCTGATCAGATCAGTAGCATGATTCTTTTCAGATAAATTGACTACAGTTGCCCTGTTTTCATGGCAACTCACAGATGTGTCTCGCTTTCCTCTTTTTGTTTGTTTCACTCACATTTCTCCATCTTTTCAGGACCTTCGGACATAACCTCAAAGGATGAACCCGCCACAAAAGGTAAAATCACCCCAAAGTACACTTGCTTTGTGGAGTATATGATATATCTGATATGGAGTCGTGCAGGTTATCATTATAGGGGCCGGTCCCGCGGGGATTCTGGCTGCCCTACGCCTACATGAGCACAACCACATCTCCCCTACGATCTATGAAATCCGCTCGGAGCCCAGTACCCTTGGAGGTGCAGTCGGCATTCCTTCAAATGGGCTGAGGTTGTTGCATCGGCTGGGTCTCTGGGATGCCCTGCAAGGTCGAGGGGCCGAGACTTCTACTCTCTCCTTGCATGGAATCAAGGGGCAAATCATCGGCCAGATGGACATGACTTCATGGAGTCGACAGAAGACCGGATTCGGCTATTTACGGATCCGCAGGACGGACCTGATGGACGTCCTGTACGAGGCTGCTCGTAGAGCGGACATCCCCATCCACTTCGGCAAGCGCCTGACGCACATTGTGGAAAACGATCAAACCATTACCGCTGCCTTTTCTGATGGCTCCAGTGACCACGCAGACCTTCTCCTAGGGTGTGATGGGATTCATTCGACAGTGCGCAGCATCTACGTGGACGCCGGTATGGCGCCTGAATACTCGGGCATATCGAATGCATATTCCCTGGTTCCCACTTCTGATCTACCCATCGCTGCTGGGTCACTTAGTGGTCTGAACGCGACACTCACCACCGATGGGCTCCTGGCCGTATCACCTTGCACCCCAGGCGGTGAGTTGATCTACTGGTTCTTTTCACGCGAGCTCGCCATGCCAGCTAGCGGTGACACACGCGACGGCTGGGAGGAACGCGGGAAAGAGCAAGTGGAAAACATCAAGTCCACAGTGCTCGATTTGATTAAAGAGTCAGAAGGATCATGGGGCAACACCATGAAGGAAATGATTAAGCATACTGAGACGCTCCGATTCTTTCCAGTCTACCGCCTCCCCACGGGTGGCAAATGGTGGAGAGGCCGGTGTCTAATTATTGGGGATGCAGCGCACGCAATGCCACCACATGCCAGCCAGGGTGTTTCCATGGCGCTGGAAGATATATTCGTGCTATCGAATCTCCTTGTTGCTTGTCCACATTCTTTGGATGAGGTCTTCAGATTGTATGAGCAGAAGCGACGGCCTCGTGTGAACGAGATGCACAGGGTGGCGGAACGCAATGGCGGCGTTAGGAAGAAGATCGGTCCGTGGCAGCTGTGGCTCAAGGAACTTGCAACTTCCGGGATTTTGTCGGTGTACAGCTATTTCGGCCTTGGCAGGTTAGGACTAGGCCAGAAGCCGTTGGCCTACGATGTCGAGGAAGATATGTGCTAGACAACTATTTGCAGCAGGTTATCAATCATCACATTCACTAAATGTTTATAGCTTTCGATGTAAAAGTTCTGATACTAAGGTAGGCAGTAGGCTTATATCGGTGCTTCAGTGCTTCCCCAGTATTGGCCTACGTGATAGGGATCAGTATAGAAAGCCGGAATTAGAGAAGAGAGCACAAAATGCTAGCCAATGGTGCCAACCACTTCGCCCTTTCTCAGGAGACAAGGACTCAAGACATACTCTTCTTTGAAGGTCATCGTCATCCTTTAGGTTTTTGAACATTCTGATTTAAACTCAGAGCTGGTATTTAGCTAAGAGGGAAAGAGTTATTTCTTACAGTATGTGAAACTAGAAGTGAGTATTAAAGATCCTTAGATGAATATCTAAGTCTAATAGCTAATATAGGAAGATTGCCCTCCAAGTTCTTGCGGATGACCTTAAATACATGCCGGCCACTTGCAGTAGACTCTGGTGTTGATCAACCCCAGGAAAAGCATTATGGCTTACCAGTTCAGACTTTCCTATGCATATAAGCAGACTATGTAAATTATATAGGGTAATAGAAGTGACATTGGTCTGCTCACTTTCTCATGAATCGATTAGCTCCGGTTCCACCGGCCCAGCAATGGGATGGGCTCATGAGACCCATGTGGAGACAAGCTCGGTACTTTTCAGTGGATTGGATTGCCAATAAACTTAGGGAAAGGTCATCCTAACTGTAACCTGAGGGTTATATACAGGATGACGGAAATCAACATGTTCTCTACGGAGAATACTCTGTATATAGAGCTCTGTAGTTTGCCTTCTCGAGCCTCGAATCACAACTATACAGTAAGACAGTGCTAAGTGCAAGACAAGAAAAAACAACGAGCGCCGCGACCCAAATTGCCAAATCACTTAGCATTGCATCCACCCCTCACCAGTGCACCAATCCCGAATCCATTGCGTCGCCTCAAACAACTCATCCACATTCAGTGTTCCAATCCCACTCTCCACCAAGAATCGCCAGAGCTTCATCCGCAGATGTACCGGCCACCCGGGTATATCCCAGAATCGCGACACCAATCCCCTTGCCGCGGCCGTATCGATCATCCTCTTCATGGTCTCTTTCTGACGTCTGCTTGGTCCCCAGGGCCAGATGGTCCCGACAGCTTTCCTTAACGATGCGCTTGCGTAGTAAGAGTTATTGGCAGTGAAGCTGGCGTTATCTGCAAGTTGATCCAGTGGGGCATCAAAGAACACGTCCCGGTATTCGGCGTCAGCATTGATTAGCTCAAATGGAGTATTCCCGGTTCCCACTACTATGATCGGCCGCCAGGCCAGCCCATCGCCGGTCCTATTCCAATATGATAACCAGCCACCGGCACGCAGGGGGGCTAGTTGATCCATCACCACGGGCCAGGAAGTATGTCCGTCGGTCTTGACATCAATCAGGAGTGTCAGGCTGGCATTGGGAAGGGTCTCGAAAACTCCGGACCTGGGAACGGGAAAGTTGGCGCCCTGGTTTATCCGGGTAAGGATTGTGGTCAGGGGCTTGATATAGAGAGACTGTAGAGTGCGGTCGGCTGATAGGGACGAGGTTCGGTGGCCTACTAGTAGGTCATTGGACGTTTTATCTAGCCATACATCTGCCTCTACGCCCACGCAACCAGCGGTGAGCGCATCAAACAGCGGGACATTGCGCCAGTAGTCGTTATGTGAATGGCACTGAACAGGTGTGATGCCCTGGCTAAAGTCCTTGGGCCAGGGGGATAGCGCTGTAATGGAATCGGATGGCATTTTCCAGCTGTCTCGTATCCGCTGCAGCCCATTCGCATGCACGGGAGGGATGAGCCTGTCGACAAGGACCATGTCCAGGAGGAACCATACACTAAGTCGCGACCAAATCAGTGGATGAAATATTGGAAGGTGAAGTGGATAAATACAGTACAACCAGGCCCCCACAGAGTGTGACCGGGAGAAGGCAGCAAGACACATGGCTGTAGATTGCCCTTCTCCGCCCTGTGGCCACGAGCTCTTGACCGCGGGAGAGGCAGCAAAGAGACCTCACTGAAAGTAACACTCTTCTTAGGAGCCTGGATGGTGCCATATGTGAATGGGTACCCTCACGCCTGCTGTCAAGGCTAGATACGAAGGGCAGACGGATCAGTGTTGTATTACTCAGAGATACTGCTTGACTTTCTAGATACCCCAGGAAGACTGCTGGCTTTATATTTAAAAACAGCTGTCTACGTAAAATCCCTGCACGGTCTGTCATATGGGGCGCTGGATGCGACTGATCGAAGATCAGTCATCTTGTACCTGTTATGGTCAAGTGGTTCTTAGAGGTACTGCATGGTACATCGCTTCCTAATCAAGCGTTTCTTATTTTCGCGTAATATTTCGATCTTATGAGACTAGTACTGTCTTCCCCTCCAACTCAGGATTAATCTGTTGCTTTATGAATTCATTCCTGTCTGTATCTGTCTGCCTCTACCTTGGAAAACCGCGTGCTATATGGTCTGTTGAAGGATAGCCTACCAAACCTAGATATGCTGGGCAATACAATGTCATTTAGTCTCGGCTTTGACCGGGAAAAAAGTTACATAAAGGTAGATTAATCAGGCCTGCACAGCGAAAGTAATCTACTCGTAAACATTGGAAACTTTGCGCACTCCCTCTGGCGAGGACCGAAAAGGGTGGATTCGGTATCTTACACAGCTGCCTAGCTGCCTGTGTCGCAGCAAATATGGCGCGTACAGGGTAAGAGGCGCTCCTTCTGACCCAGTAATCCATGTATTGTAGCCTGGGATGAATCACCGTGAATCTTGACCCCTGGTTAGTGCTACCAATAGTACTTGGAACTCACTTCTTAGTCTGCCTGGACGCATATTAAACTAGGATTAGCCCTCCAATTATTACTTGATAAACGAATCCACCAGCCTGGCAGAGAGCTCTTCCATCCAACCTAGGATTTCAATCTCGATCCACTT
The DNA here is from genome assembly GCF_000149645.3 of Aspergillus fischeri NRRL 181. Classification (NCBI taxonomy): domain Eukaryota; kingdom Fungi; phylum Ascomycota; class Eurotiomycetes; order Eurotiales; family Aspergillaceae; genus Aspergillus; species Aspergillus fischeri. Next base: position 1,516,020 of record NW_001509764.1, read on the forward strand.
GACGTAGCTTCAGCGTTTCCCACGTTGGGTAGAACACTTCCAGTAGGAGTAGTCACAACAGCCATCACAGCCCCCAAGTGTTGGTGTTTCCTAGCATAGTCATAATAGTTAAGCGGTCCAATCCAGAGTTTTACAGCGTAGTGGCCTTAAACTTCCCGTCGTGTCGCTCTAAGACACGCATCATATAGGTAGTCAAGCAACAGGCCTAATTGAATAATATCCTAAGGATTACGTGCCGCCCTGGAGATCAGGCCTATTCCTCACTTGCCTGGCGGTTAGGTATGTGAGGTGTTTTAATGCTCATGTTCCGGAACAAGTATTGATATTCAAAGACTGCTTGAAAGTTCAACATCTTTCAATGAGTGACAATAGTTGGGATGCTGCAGCACCACTACAAAACTTGATCAACTAGCTCTTCATCCACACTCTCTCCTCAGCAAATGCAACTATCTCCTTGACAGGCGCAACTGTCTCCTCGTGACAGACGCAATCTAAGTAGCAATGCAATTCAACTGGCCGCCCTGCCACTCGCATTCTGTGCGATCACGGTTAGTTAGTAACTTCTATAAGATGTGAAAATTGTAGGGACAAGATACTTACTGCCAGAGATAACCTTTGATTTGTCGCTAGGACCGCTATGGTACTTGCAACCGGAGCCCTTCTTGTGCTTGCAGTTATTGGGACAGTTGCAAGCGTAGTCTGCATGAGATATCAATATTATGTCTTTGTACTACATGATCAGAGGGACTAACAAGGGGACGTAGCAATTTGAATAGCGGCTACATCGCGCGGAACCTCGACAGAAGCTCCAATAACCTGGGTGGCAGCAAGGAGCGCGATAGCAGAAAAGAGGGCGGTACTGAGATGCATCTTGAAGAGGCTTTCTGATGAACTTTCAAATAATGTTTAAGAGTGATGGATAAAGATCTTGGGAATAAAACTCAGAACCGAGGATTCTTTGGCCTTTTTATATGTGTTGTCTGTCTGATCTATTGACAGTAGGGGAGTGGTTGTGCCGTAGTATAGATATTAACCAACATTTATTTCTCTTTTTTATTATCACCTAAACACAGAACAGAACTAACAATTTAGTCCATGATCCTCCCCTATCCTAAAGCGATTTAGAGGGAGAAAGAAGAAGAAGAAGAAGGGGAAAAAAGCCTCATCTGACCAACATCTTACAACCCTAGTTCGAGTTGCAGAGGAGCATTTACTAAGTTCAGACTACAGCACAGTTATCATGCATATTTATTACATTCTCTATAACACCTTCCAAGAATCACCAACACTTCCATACCTACTCTGACTCGCGCTCTGAAGCCATGGGACCAGTATTATACCCCGAGCCTGGTTGTGATTGGGGCAACGAGCCACCTAGTTGGGATAGTGCTTGAGACTTTTCTAGGTTCTGCTTCCCGGTCTCGGATGTAACATGTAAGAGTCGGAAGATTATCATGTTATCCAACAGGCTAATGCTTAGGTATCGCACCCTCGCGCAGAATGTTGCGTCCCGGACTGTAGTATTCTCGTTGGAGGGGGTCGCTGGCGTTGCACTAGTTCGCAAGGAATTGTACTTTTTATCGGTAACTTCCCTCTTTCCCGCCTCCCACGCTGTGATAAGGTGACTAAAGCAATTCGGGGATGGGATCGCAATATCTTATCTTAGGCTAAGAGAAACAGGGTACTTTTCCGTAGTGCTTATTTTCGAAGCTTACACCCCTGCCAAGTTGTCAGGCAACAGGCATAGGAATAACAAATCGGAGAATAAAATAGTAATCTGATTCTTACGGACTCTAATACATAATTCAGTCTTTTTAGTGAATATCACAGCATTATCCAAGCGCTGGTTTATATAGGCAACATACGTATGAATACTTTGATTGATATGCGAGGAGGTGTGGTTACCTTATCCAGAGCCTATAATCTAAGAAACTTTTACACAAAATTAAGCTTAAAACCATCACTTATGGTTCCCAAGGTACTTGCTCAGTTGCAGAGCTAATGGACCCTAAGGGATAGTTTCACATCACTGACAACAGAGGGGCACGATCATATTTGTTGAAAGAATAATATCTCTATTATAGAATGCAACCATAAAATAGCTGCTTCACCGGGAGAAAGAAGAGGAAAATGAAAATGCCTCATCTAACTACCCATGCTATAACCCTGGTAGGAATTGTGGAGGAGTATTGTAGCATGATCATTATACATATATGTTGCTTTCACTATACTTATTCTGGTAAGAAACATCACTTCTCCTCCTGCCCTGACGTATGCCCTAGGACCCTGGGACTAGCATGCACCTCCTATCTAGGTTGTGATTGGGGCAAAGAATTACCTAGTCTAGTATAGTGCTCGACACTTCTCTAGGTTCCGCTTTTTGGCCCCAGCGCACGAGGTAACATGGTGAGAGTTCGATGTCAATCATGCATAACTATTACTTATTTTCAAACTGTATATGCTTTATTCCAGACATTAAAGACCATTACCCTCCACTGCCCCCACCAACAATCGCAAAGATCTGTTATTGGCTGATAGGTGGCAGTATACAAAAGGGCAAGAATCATTCCCTGTATTATAATAGTCTTATTTGGTTTGTCTTAGGTATCTAAGGACCAGAGATAGTACTTTCTTTATCCCAATTGAGAACACCAAGTCCCTTACTATACTAAATGGATATCTCGCGAACCGAATACATAGTCTGAGGATTTAAGATTCCAGCCAATAATGGAAATCGTCCGGAAGCATCAACTAATCCTAGCCATCTTCTCTTCCCGTATGTGCCGAGAAGAAGAGAGACGGGGCGGGAGAAAAAGAAGCTCACGAACCCCTGTCAATAACAGATGAAATGCATGAATCAGAAAGGGATTTGGGAAAAAATGTCAGGCCATACTGATGACTGACTTGCCCTTTGCATCTTAGTATGTCTCTGATTAATTCAGTTATCATTCAACCCTATCCAGACAGGACTTAGTTTGTTGGTTTGTTGGTTGTTGGTTTCTTACATGCCTCGGGATTCAGCTCGCCTCATTTTCCGAGCCATGTCTGATTGAATCCTACCTACGAGATTGGGAGGTGCCTGCCCAGGGTCCCCATAAACAGACTAATGCGTAGCTATCTTATGTAGTATTCCGGAGTAGTTAGAGGCCGCTGGCAGTGCATTGCATTGCGCCAGCGCACAAAGAATCATACAGTCATACCCCTCATCCGTACTTCCGGACCTTCCGCTCCAACGCCTTGACAGCATGGACTTTGAGCAAATCAGCTTTGGGATCAGCTACCTTCCGAAGGTGACTCTAGTCTCCGTACCTGGGATTTCACGCTCCCGAGAGGCTCAGTCATCTGCGCGAGTCCAGGCATATCTTATGGGCAACATGGGTATAAATACTTTGATTGACATCCAGGAGATGTGGTTGACTTCTCCAGAGCTAAAACGAACACTGAATTCACAAGCTCAATCTGAGAATCTTTTTATACAAACAAACTCGAACACAAACGAAATCCTATCTGTCAATCATGCGTTCATTTTTACTTGCAGTGCTGGGCCTGATGGCAACATCATCACTCGCAGCTCCCGGGCTAGCCGCTCAGGAGGGCGTCAGTGCTTTCGAGGCCATAGGCAACTTGAAATCAGGACCTCATGTATATGTCCATATCGCCGACGACGGAGTGGCACGAGCTTACGACGAGAACGAATCCGTTATCGACTATATTCCCTTGACCAACGACCAGCTTAAGCAGCTGCTCAGGAACCTTCCAGAACCATGGAAGAAGGAAGAGGATCATTTGCACGCTGTTTTCAATGGCGTCGACGGACGTCAAGTTACGGATGAGAAACAGTTGCTTGACCCTCCTGCTGAGCTTCGAAACCCCATGCCTCGTGAGCCACTCCAGTCTAAGCGCGACCCCAACCCTCTCCAACAGGCCGACTGGTACTGCAGAGGCCAACCCTGCACTAGAGATCCAGCTTGCCGATTCTTGGGCTGCTCACATTGTGCGCGGCTGGATGCTGTCGTTCCAGGGGGAACGGGTGTTTGCGTTTAGTGAAAGCATACTTTCTGTTGCCCTCGCACCTCGCCACCTTTCTAAATAGGCTGGTGCTTCCTACAGATAATTAAAAGGTGTACGCTGGATCTCTAGGGTGTGAAGGGTTCGGGGTATCGGGTTGTTGGGATTAAAATGGTTATATGTGCAATGATTGTTCCAGGAGTCGACACCTGGGAGCCTGAGGCAGACATTGTTCGCTCACTCTCAGTGAGTGTGCACTTCAACTAATCAGCTGCCTATGAATACCCTTCACCTGTTGCCCATACTTTGTTTTCTAGTTGGTTTGCCTACCAATTCCATTTATTGTACTTGACTGAGTGCCATGACTGTATAATTCACTGAAAAATGATGGACAAATTGTATCGGAATCCTATGGATTCGCAGGTGATAGTTCTAAACAAAAAATTAAGTTAGGTTTTGTGGCAAGATGAGTATATTAAGAAGTAGATGTCCAATGCACCTGTTGGGAAGGTATAGTACAGACATGTGAGACATTTGCCTAATGAGGTCATGTGTATAATCAGGAAACTACCTAGTCAACGAGGAGCTTAGAGGCTCTCTTATACCCCTGTTCAGGGCATGTGATCATTTGCACTCTGCATTAGCTCTAAGAATCAGCTTCCCCTCAGGCGAGCCACACCTCTCAGAGAAGTCTTCACCTCTTTCGACTACCCTCTCTCTATACAGCACAATCAAGAGATCCACCATATCACACAAACAGATCACTTGAATCATGTCTTGCATCGTAAGAGTATTTCTGACAGCTTGCATCTGTACGATACTAACACCACAATAGAAAGATGACGAGCCATCGCCCTTTCCACCCCTCAAACACTCACCATCGGGCCAAGGCTTCACCCACCTCGCTACTGATGGAGTGTACCGCAGTTTTAGCTCCAGTGGCGAGGTAATAGATTATAAGCAATTGAGCCCGGAGGAAATTACAAAGATGCTGGAATTCTTTGGAAAACATATTGATCCAGAGGCTTTTGAGAAGGGTAGGAAGAAATTTGACGGTGTGGACGGCAGAAATGTGACTGATTTGGAGCAACTGCTTCATCCAGGACCAGAAATTGGTCCAACGAGATTTAGAGAGTGAAGACCACATAATTTTGCTGACTTCTATCTGCCTGTCTCGTCTCGCCCTTGTTTCTATGTCTATTTAGTAGCCGACTGAGCCGGCTGTGTTATTTCAGTTAAAGACGATCCTCTCTGCTGGTATATGATTTAAACGCAATAGAGCTATATTGTTAATCTGATCCTTCGCTGCAATGTAATACAATCTTGGAGCTGAGTCAAATATGTGCTGCTGTATGTCAGACAACGTCTGTCAATCCTGCCTAAGATGGAGATCTTAAAGTACTCTTCATTTTCATTTCATTATTATTAAACCAAGTTCGGCATGAATACAAATTCATAGGATTTTGGAATATTCGCATTCGCATTCGCAAATCCATGTTGAAGTAGGTCCAAAGGTATAAAGTTATTATTCTCATCATGAGGGGCAGGTGGACTGCGTATATACACATATAAGCACAAACCCACATTTCAATCAGAATAACCTAGTCAACATGATATACAACTCTTTAATTTGATGGCTATCGTGAGTCAACAAGTGCCAGCAACCACCTATCACAGAGCTGACAAGGCCCTGTTAAAAACTTTTAAAACCTTTGAGCAGAAATAAAGGGTGCCGGCATGTCTGCTAGTTCAATCTCAGTGAGTCCTGTACCTTATTCAATGCCTAGCCCTCTTCAGAACCATTCAAATCAGTCTCATGCAAGAGGCTTGGTGGGGCCATCGGCAATTTTTGCTGTAGTGAGTACATATTTCACCTTAACTATCCCCACATTTTGGACCTTTCCTCGCCGCTTATGTTGGATATCCATGTGCTTCATGCGCAAATAGTACTAAGGGTCTAAGAATCCATCCTGCGGCCTCTTTTGCTGCCTTATCTGCGAGTTCATTACCCTTAATTCCCTGATGAGCAGGGATCCAGTGTACTGTAACTTATACATATAGTCTCCAGAGTTTATCTTATTTAGTAGTTTTGCTGATGATCTGCTGTCCTACCATTTGTGTACTGTCTATCACTTATATAGCGGCCTGACTGTCCAAGAATATCATTAACTCTTTATCAACATGGGATTACTGCCCAGGGACGACCGTTATACTGCCCTGGGGCGGTGTTGGACAGCTGCTTCCCCGACTTTCTTGTTGATCACCCTCCCATTAGTGTAAAAGATGGGACTGAGTTCTGGAGCAGGATCTGATCGAGAATAGAGCTCTTGCCCCCTCCGCATCTTTCTGGATATAAGTATCTAGCGCTCCCCGTCATGTCAGGGTGATAAAGGGCTGTTTTTGTTCCAGCTGTTGGCTATTCTGGCCCTAGTATCTTTCCACTTCAGTATTTGTGCCGTTCTAATGGTCCCCATCGATTTTAGAGGTCCTGCCAAGTATCTTGGTAGTCTGCGCAGAGCCCTTCCCCTTGGATATGTTCGAGGGTTTAGTGGATGTTTGCAGAATTAATAAATGATCTACAATCTGTTTAAGAGATGAAGCAGTCATCTCCCAGACCTGGGCAAGGCTATCTGACACAAGCTGGATCTATCTCAGAACGAGCACATACGACCATAGGGTGTGGAAAACAGGGCTTCCCGTCCGCTCAGCCGTACTTAAGCCACACGCCGGCCGGTTAGTAGTTGGGTGGGTGACCACCAGCGAATCCCGGCTGTTGTATGTTTTTTGTTTCTTTAATTCATTGTTTAGTATCCTTGCCGCCCTGTCTTCACCCTCTTCACTCGGTTCACCTGATCGCCTGAACAGCCTGAACATCAATAATGCGCACCCAGTGACCCCACTCGACCCCTGCCCTGCTGCCGTGTCCTCTTCTAGCAGCACTCCAGGTCTGTGACGCAAGCGTCCATCTTAGTGATCATTGGAGGCCTCGCCTACCGAGTTTCGCCGTTATTATCGTGGCTGTTTTTAAATATGATCAACTCCCCCGCACGATCCCGCGTAGACGGTTGAATTAGTTTTGGCTGGTTGAGATGCCGGTCGGTCGACGGAGACAGCAGGCGGCCGACGGCCTTCTGTCGAAGCACTGTATCTTTGGTATCAGATGGTATATTTTACACTCACTCAGATTACCCTTTTCGGTTAGACTATTCCGACCAGCTCTCAGAGTTTTCTGGTCGTGTCGCTCATTATAGGGGGAAGGACATAGAACAACAGACGACAACCGATAGATGAAAAAACATCGTCCAATTTGACAAGAACATGCTCTGATTCCAAGCGTAATCGTATTACCAGATTACCAAGAATCCGACACCTTCATTCTACGCTTTAGAGCCGTAATCCAAGCTAAAATGCCATCTACTCCGCCCTCATACTGAAATTGTAGCCTTTATCAACTCCCTGGGAGCGATCTGGATGTTGCTTCGCACCTTTCACATTGCTGCAGGTTGCTCTATAGAACTTTTAACCCTTCAAACATCTGGCTGAAATTCCCCTGGTGCGTCATCGTACGTCTTAAGACCCACCAGGCCTCCAAGTCTAGCTAGGACTGCCGAATCGTGCACTTTCATCCAAGTATGAGGACGTTTTAGACAGCCTGTTAGATTTCCGTCCCATTGACATCTAGAGAAATTGCACTGAGGCATTCCAGTTTCGCAGGAGGAAATTAAACAGTTATACACCTGTGGCCATGCGTTTGGACAATGGACTGAGAGAGACATAAAGATTCTCAACAAACACTTCAATCTGAACCAGGTGGACTACCTGAACGAGGCCGAGGAACTAAGTCCACATCTTACTCATTCGGTGAGACAGCTATTGACCGAATATGACACCAAAGTAGAACAGAAGGAAATCCGAACTGTCGAGATCTTGTCTTAATTATGTTATACCCGGGCTGTCAAACAGAGCAACAATCTCCCCATGCAGCTTGGTCTCCATCTGCATGCGAGAGGGGTGTAAAGGCGGATTATCGATGTACTCTCACAGCTGGGGATCTATTGTGGTTATAAGAATATGCTGGAAGCTAGCAGAAAGATTTCCGGATCGACGCGGAGGAGGTTGTAACTCTGGGCTCGCCGCAGTATATAATGGTCTTCGGTATGTGCATTGCCATTCCCATTCCAGACTTTTCACTGGCTAGCAATATTGGGAGTGCTACAAAGTGGAGATTCATCTTTTCTATCAAATCTTCCATCGTCAAACAAACTAGCCGAGGTCAAGCAAGTTCTGCCTGGACATTACCATGACCTGGCAGATGGCTTCTAAGAGAGGGAAATGGATACCCTTCCGCCCTGTAGGGGAGAATTAGAAATGGCTAGACAATATGACATAAGGCCTGTTATAATGAGCACGGAGGAACTTGAAGCAGTAAACAGTACATCATTAACAAGTTACAAAGTTTTCATCATCCCAAGCAATGCGCCGTTTACATCGTCAATCTTGATGGTGAAAAAAAAAGTGTAGAGAACCATATTTCTGGGTCATCACAAAAACAGGCCCGTTATCCATCGCCTTGGATTAATTGGATTCTGGATAGCATATCTCAAGCCAAGATCTTTACAAAGCTGAATATTTGGCGGATTTTCACAGTATACTGTTGGAACCTGAGTGCGGAAGATTTGACCACATTCGGGACACAATATGGGAGTTACAAATATTGTTGCTATCTAGAGCCCAGAATAGTCAGGCAACAGAAAGGAAAGCAATGCGGCAAGTATACGCAAAGGTGAGCATAACTAAAGCGCACTTCAAGAGATATGGGTTGTGGATCAAGAAATCTTTAACCTCTTAGAAGGAAAATCACAAGGTGTCCACTTCGCAGGTAGATTTACTGCTTGGAGCATCTGCACAATCTTGTCATGTCCTCTAGATGAGGCAGCCTGCAATGCATTGCCATACTTTCCACCCTGGGCGTTGGCATCAGCTCCGTGTTCCAGCAGCAGTTCAGTAATCTCTTTGTGCCCATTCAGTGAGGCCCACATCAATACGTTTGATCCTGTATCATCTCCCTCATTTATATTTCTTTCATTTCCAGCAAGCAATTTCCGGACCACTTGCGCGTGGCCGTTAAAAGCTGTCAGATGGATTGGATTCATATGCGGCGCCTCGTATAAGGTATCTGTAGTGCTCCAAAATATTGGGGACCAAACTACAAAATGGCCTTTGGCTGTATCGTATATGTGGTGTATGAGGTCCGTGTTACGCTAGAGCCCTCAGAAGCAGGGGTTATTTTGTATGTAGTTATCGCTCAGTTACTCGCTTAAAAGTGATGTATGAGGTCTGGGAACGCGTCCGCCCTCAGTAGCTACGCGTAGGTATGAGCATCCAACCTCTATTTATCCACCACCACCACCTTTGTCTATATAACATAATTACCATTACATCGAGTCCAACTGACCAATGGAGAGTAAAGTCACAGAAACAGATGCGCTTTTGCGCAGTGTTGCTGACCTGGTTGTCAGCGTCAATAGCGCTATGGACTGGCTCTTGAGCCTCCTTCCAAGGACAGCTCCCATACAGGCTCCCGAAATCGCGACACCTGAGATTGAGGCTCCCCGACCGGAAGATATTTCTATTCGGAGAGCTCTTGATGAGGTCCTTGAGTATCATAGGGTTCACTGGCCTAAGAATATAACAAAGAACTATGAGCTAAAGCAAAAGGAGTGGAAGGTAGGTATAGACTTCTCTAACTTTTACTATAAGTGCTAACTTTGAAGTCCTAGGCCTGGTGTAGAAAGATGGGCTTCAAGGTGGGCGGCAGATACCTACCAGGAGATTATGTTGATGATGGGAAGCTCCTCCTCTTTATTAAAGATGAAGTAGCCAATCGCCCTCCACGCTGAGGACAGAGGCTTAAGGTAGAGAGGGAGCGCAAGAGGACGGCAGCAGCAGCAGAGCTGACATTAAGAGGGCCTCTGTCTAAGCGGAAGAGGGGAAAGACCAGTGCCCCCTCTACAGCATCTGGAGAGCTGTCTGTTGAGGGCAATGATGATGATGATGATGAGGCTTGCTCTGAACTTGTACTCATATACAATACAGTGCGGAGCTATTGCTCTGCTATTAATGAGCTATGGGCACATCAGACCTCATCAGGGCTCTATAATGCAGCGCGACCATAGAGAGTAGCTATGACTACTCTAAAGACATCAATTGCCTAAGGCCAGCACCAACGCCGGCGCGATGAGTTTACAGACTGTGGGCTGACTACTATACAAGATGGGTACGTTGCCTCTCAGATACCTGATCTTACAAGAAAAGTCTGGGGCTAGTGCCTAGGGCAGAATCAGGTTGAGCAGCAGTTTCATACATAGCTATGCTTTCTTTTTGGCAACTCCATGCTTCTAAGGCTAAGCAACTGCCTGCTGATGGAGTTGCCAGATCTATTCTTAATGTCCCTGCCTAATGAGGGGCCAAAAGGCAGAGGCTGGTGCCTTGTCACTGTGCTGGATCAGGGTAAAACAAACCAACATGGCTGACTTAAGTCGGGGGCCGCTCTACAGCATCGTGACTACCGGTCCTGTCTCATAGGTGCTCTGGCCACCTATTTCTTCTGGAGATGGCACTGTTCTGGAGAGTCATTCCCTTGTTTCTAGACCAGTCAAGACTGGTACAATATCAAAGTGCTTAAAAGAGACAATAACCACCTTACTGAATCCCTGAGCGACACCATAGCAGCATCCTGGACCCAGTGCTTATATAGTGAGGCAGGGATCAAGAGCCCTAAGGTGACACACGCAGGATGGGTCTCTGGGGCTAGGCTTGCTGAGCTAAACAGGGTCTCTGAAGATCAGGTAAATAAGCTCTGCTATTTTCTATCTATTTAGCTAACCTCTGGCCCCTAGATTCGCTGTGGTGGTCGCTGGAATGCAGATCAAATGACTGGCTGTTACTTGACTACTCTACCTTAAGCCTTTATGCATGGTATTGCTGACTTTAACCCTGACTGGTCATCAAGCTATTACCTACCTCAAGAGACTATCTGCCCTCCACTAGCATTGTTAAATCGCGTGTGGCCAGACCTGGATAGGTGGCAAGCAGCACATTTAGAAAGGGCAGATGTGACTGAAAGAGTAGAGCCAAACCTTGCTACTGGTGGATTTCTACGGCTCTTGCAGAGGCTCAGGGTTGTATTCCTACAGGACTCTGTACTCTGGTGGATGGAGTTCCCTGGCCACCCAATATTCCGAGACCCCCTCTTGGAGACAGCGGAGTACAAGGCCTTTGAGCTAGATGTCCATGGGGCTATTACTACAGCTGTGGAAGAAGATCCACATTCTATTGCTATTCAAAAGGCAGTCCTAGCTGTGAATGACTGGCTCTGTACAATGACTGCAGTTATTTAGAGTGGACAGGTTACCTATTCTTAAGCCCTCCGCTCACTAGAGGGCTTAATGGTAAGCTGAATAGAACAACTAACCCGTGCTATTAACGACTCTGTTGGTGGCACCTTTACCTGCCAGTTTGTACCTAGAAGCCAGATTATTCCTCCTCCTGTAGGAGGAGCTGCCTTTAGCCCTACAGTGCCTATTCAACTGCCTGTGATGGCACTTAAGAAAGCCTCACAGGTACCGCAATATCATATGTCAAGGACCATTTGAACAATCCCAGACCTGTGGCAAGAGTGGACTGTTAGGCTCAAGGGCCAACCATTAATTGAGAGGCTCGATGACCTCTATAGCTCTGGCTGGCGCTCAGGGCCTGAAAGTCCGCTGAGTGCCAGTTCTATTCTTGAAGGAAGACTCTCATTACTAAGATTAGAAGACTGGCTGCTGCTGAGAATCCTTCTTTTAGGGATCCCTATCAAAAAGTAGTAGCATAGTTAGAGGAACAGTGGATATAAGCTGGCGCTTCACTGAGCAAGGCGATAGATGCTTTGAAAAAGCCATAAGTGCATGATAACCAACTAGGAAAAAGCTACTCACCAGACCATCACCTGATTGTTTATCCCTTTTCCTTTCTTCAATGAGTTCTTCTGTATACTAGTCTAGTTATAGCCAGGGTAGCCTTCAGCTCTGAACAATACCATACTTAATTTCCTTGCTGTGATTGGCTTATAGCCGATAAAGACTCTATATTTAGTGGAATGTTGTTAACTTCTGCATTTCAGCATATTTTTTCTTCTAATTTAAGTATGATCTAAGACTACATGTGAATATTCCTGGTCTATGTTTTCTAAGCTTTTGATAAGGTGGTTGTTGATAAATCATGATCTGAATATTTCCCACATCATTGGTATTGATGTTCCAGAGCAGTTACCGAAACCGCGCTGTAACTCAGTTATGCACCACTAAAAGGCCCCTCAGATATCCTTCTGATGTAGGCTGGGTCTTTGCACACAGCGGGGAAGTTTTCACAGGTAACGTGGTAGTCATACTTGACAAGGCCAGCAGTAATGAAGAGAGCTTCGTATGTAGTATCGTCTGAATGATTTAAAATATCATCTCTGATGGTTTCAGCAATCTCCTTGTCTGGAGAGCCTTGAACATTGCAAATGGGCATTTTGTGTTGTCCTGAGCAGGATGACCTTCTTTCTCTTTGTCTTTCTCTTTGTCCTTTGCAGACAGGCAGGCATGAAATCGACTCTAATAATTTACTAACTTATGGTGATTGGTGACTGCTGAATAATCCATCCGATTCCGCAAGAGGCCCTCTTTGAGTTTAGCCTCGATGCCTCTTCCTTCAGGCCTCCATCTTGTATTGCTCTGCCACCTTTCTAAGGCCCGCAAGCTCCTACTTCGCATAAAATTCGCTACTACGTACTAGTTCATTCTGTCTTGCCTTGTACCTACATGTTGCGCTGTGTACATTCTAATCGATAACCTAGGAAATGTCTCTTACAATACCGACGTCTAATGCGGCCAAAATTTCAGCCCGTCCTCACTCGATGTCGTCTCAAGAAGTGGAAATAGCTGCAACCCTCTCCTTTTAGTCTTTCCCGAACGACTGATGCGAAAATTGGGATTCTACAAGCATCCTTTTCTGTAAGTAAACTACCTTCGGTTGCTGGGTGCTCTGCTCCTACTATCCCATAGGTTTCTGGTCTCTGTTTTCGCGTTTCACTTTCTGTACTACAGGGCCTGTCAGCTTGTATGTACCAGGGATACGTGCCATCAACATACCTTATTTCTCGGGTTTCTCTGTTTCAATTTTTCTGTCTTTTGATCTACCGTGGAGAACGACGAGAGGCACTTCTCCCGGATGCCAAGACATAACAGTATTCTGTAAGGCTAGAGTCAACAGTGCAGAGGTGCGCGAAAAGCACAAACTTGACGCAAGTACGCGTCAACACAATATTCCTGCTGCCCGTACGCTATTCCAAACAAGGCGGGGAAAGTACTTTTGCTACGACTTTTTTTATTGGCCAGGGGTATGACTAGTGATTACATGATACGGCCACGTCCAGGAATTGTTTTTAAGAAGGGATTCTTCCCTCAGGAATCCCTGAAGGAAGCCGTCCCTGATCGCAACTCCTACGCAATTCAAAACTTCGTGAAACGCATCTGATAGGATTGAACTTCTCAATGAGAGCCGAATACGAGTTTGGTGGGCCGTAAGCGAACACCATCTTCATTCAAGTTTAAACTTAGAGCTAACATCTTGGTCTCATACAGCCTGGGTGCCGCGGCCATCACCTTTGGCTTGCCATTGCTGCTGTACATCTTTACGTTTGCTTGTAATGATGTTGCTGGCTGTCCAATCCCATCCCTTCTGCACATTCGCTCCCTGACCTGGGAAAAGGTGAAAGCAGATGTGAGTCTGACGAATTTCTTCAGCTGGGAAGTGACTTTTATTACTCTCTCCTACTATATTTGGGGGCTACTTCTCTGGAGAATTCTTCCTGCCGAACAAGTATGCGGCACTAAGCTGATACACCATGGCCGTCCACTATCGTACCGATTCAATGGTAAATATGAACCCCGCCACATACTCTTCTGATCATTTGCATAGACTAAGAACCCTCAAGCATTCCCTGCAAGTGTGGTTACTCTAGCCATCTGTGCTGCAGGGACCTGCCTTCAAGGCGTCGACTTCCCCCTCTGGTCTTACATCACCGACAACTATGTCCAGCTTTTGACAGCGAACATCCTCATCTCCTATGCACTCTCCGCTTTCCTTTATGCCTATAGTTTTACCGTGGACACTAATTATCCAAACCGGGACCTTCGAGAGTTGGCTGCCGGCGGTGCTACCGGTAATCTGATCTATGACTTCTTCATTGGGCGGGAGCTTAATCCTCGCGTCACTCTGCCGATCTTCGGGGAAGTCGACATCAAGACCTGGTGCGAAGTCTGTCCTGGTCTGACTGGGTGGATCCTGCTTGATCTTGCCTTTCTAGCCAAGCAGTATCGCAACTATGGTTATGTCTCTGATAGCATCATGTTCACGACTGCCGTACAAGCATATTATGTTCTGAGCAGCCAATATAACGAATCCAGCATTCTGACTATGATGGATATTACTACTGACGGCATGGGCTTCATGCTCTCATTCGGTGACCTCGTCTGGGTACCTTTCCTTTACTCAACACAATGCCGCTACCTCTCGGCCTATCCTGTGCATCTTGGCTGGCTGAGGATTGCGGCGGTCAGTGCTATATTTGCACTAGGCATCTTTATCTTCAAGGCCGCTAATAATCAAAAGCACGCTTTCCGCACGCAGCCAAACAACCCAGCCATGGCCAATTTATCCTACATTCAAACCAAAAGGGGAACACGGCTCCTCACAGCCGGGTGGTGGGGTGTCTCCAGACATATCAACTACTTTGGGGACTGGCTGCAGGCACTACCCTTCAGCCTACCTACGGGACTCGCTGGCTACATAATTTTACCGGCGGGCAGTGTATTAGCTGATGCCTCGCAGGCGGTTCCTATGCTGGATGGGCGCGTGGCTATCCAAGGACCGGCGACCGGCTGGGGAATGATCTTCACCTACTTCTATGTCCTCTACTTTGCAATCTTGCTAATACACCGCGAACGTCGAGACGATGCCATGTGTGCGAAGAAGTATGGTGAAGACTGGAAGGAGTACAAGAGGATCGTTAGATGGAGAATACTGCCTTGGGTTTACTGAGTACACATCGATTGAGTCAGCTGGGCTTGGTCCACAGGCTTCACGCCGGTTTGACATAGATTCAAAGGAGGAAGATGGATAGATCCTGGAGGGCATTGTGGGGAGACTGTCTCGACGGAGGTTTAGGGGGCATGCTGTGCTTGCAAATAGAGATGAACGGGAATCAGAAAGGTTTCTGGACACGCAAAATGATACAAATCTTGACGCTACGGTCATTCAAGCTCGAATGGGCCCTTCGCTGTCCGGTTGCCGTGCCCGAATAGAGATCTTGGCTTTTGGATTGGCCTGAAGCACGAGTCCGAATTCCATGGGTCTCGCATCAATAGAAGACGAAGCAATTCTCCAGTCGTACTTGAGCAATAAATGGGTCAGCGCTATTTTGGTCTCGTGGGCAACGAAGAAGCGACCGGCACATGCGTGCTTCCCGTGGCCGAACGCCAGATGGTTCACACTTGTGCTGACTAGGTGAGCCTGGTTGGCTGTGCCACCAGGATGATCGCGCATCCGCTGAAATCTGAAACCATCAAACTGAGTCGGATTCTCGTGAACGCTGGGGTCCCACATGCGGTCCACAGAGACTCCAATGACGCTTCCTTTGGGTAGACGAGTTCCATCTGACAGGGTGATATCTTCGAGAACAAGTCGATGCATCGATGCTGATATATTGTCAGTCTTATTACTGTAACGGATCTATAGTTGCTTGGGAAGCTAAGAAGCGTCTCGTACTCATGGCTAATGGCTTGAGACGCTGACTTTCTTTCAGGACGCTGTCTAGCAATTTCATTTCGTATAATGACGATTTTCGCCAGCCTCCCTCGCGGATAATCTTGGTGACTTCTTCTCTTAGAGGGTCTGCCAGCTCAGGGTGTTGTGCCAGGTCAAGAATAACCTGCGTCAGAAGATCCGTTGTCGTCTCAATCGCCGCCTGAGCCAAGATGAGCTGTGCCACGACGGGGTCATACCGGCCGTCCTGCTTTGCAACGTCTTGCTCGAACCACTCGATTGCATCGTTATATTGAGGGATCTGCTGGCCGGCCAGCTCTGCAGCCGCTATGCTCTCCCGGCGCCTCTCAATGACCCCGGTGATGATGCGTCGCGCCTCAGCTACCTGACCGCGCAACTTTTGACAATGCGGGAGGAACCAGTGCGCGAAGGGCCGAAGAAAAGGCGGCCACAGTCGCAGCATATATGCGGCAATATACGCTGTTTTAGTGTATTCAGTTGTGATCCTGAGCCAGGCTCTGTTGTTGGCGCCCTCATCGCCAAGGAAAACGCGGGACGAGAGTCGGGCAACGAGCTGTAAAACGTGCTCCCGCAGGCAGATATCACTCCATTCTGGCATGCGATTTTCTGGTCAGTCTCTGCTGAAAACAGGATTAATGTACCTCAGGGTTCACACAGACCTTCTTTGGCCGGAAAGTGATCATTCAGTGCAGCGGCACACTCATCTGAGAGGGCTTGAGTAACCTTAGCTTTTTTAGAAACAGGTTAGCTTATCTTCTCTAATGTATTCTTACCCTCATGAGCAAGACCTATATATGTCTCTGCAGGATAGTACATACCGAGAGTATGCGTGAGCTGGTTGTTTGCAATATCACGACTGAGAAGAGCATCGGTGGTCCCCATACGGAATCCTTCGAAGCCCGGGAACCGCGAGTGGAAGTTCTAGATCCCGTATTCGCAATCAGTTTGGGATCACCTTACGCCAAAAAAAAAAAAAAATTTTATCTATATATATATGAAGGTATTGCCAGTGTACTCCGTGTCTATAGGCATACCTGCTCAATAACCTCAGCAAAGCTCAGTCGATGATCACTGCGAATCTCGGCGGCGAAACACGCTGGCAATACGATCATCTCCCCAAGATCGGTCAACAGCCGAAAGGGCCGCCCAGAGCTGACCCCAAGCGCAAGTAATCTTCGAGCGTGAAGGATGAAGTCAATTTTGGCGTATATCCCGCCGATGTCATAGGACTTTCGTGGATCGATGAGTGGTATGTGACTCGCACCATTGGTGGACAATGACTTCCTGATTGTCAACATGACACTACCCACAAAAAGCACAAGTAATAGCCATGCCATTAAGCCTGCTGAGTGTATATGCTTTAAAAGTATTGTGATAATTTCTTGTACTGCCATACCATATAACTTAGTAGAATGAAGTTTAAACCACAATAGGTGCTGATGCTTAAGAGCTGATATATAAGTATAACATATTAAGCACGGAGGCAGTGGGTTATTTTTGTGTGACGGTTGTTTACATTAACAGATCAACATCCTATCATTGACTTAATCCTGGAAGAATATATTACTTAGTGATATACACCATAATCATGCTAGCTTGTGACCTTGGGGGCCTAACTAATTTGCAAGTATGCAACCACTTGGTGGGGCATATTACATGGATGATGGTATCCAGAATTGGATAAGACAGTCCATATTTGCCTCACTGACACCGAGCGCTTTTATTGCATTACAGACTACAAAGAGACGTATTTGTGTAAAGCTTAATACCGACTATCTGTCTCATGCATGTGCTAATGCACCGTGCTAGAATGGCTCTTAGTGCCACTGTGCCAGACAGGGGATAAGCCTGAAATTTGCCGCATTTTCCGAGTCAGGATGTCTCAAACCCCCAAAGGACCTTTTCCATATGAGGGTAACGCGTCAAATTGAGCGATAAGTCATCCCTTGGCTTAATGACCGACAACATATTCGTTTCGTCCCGTCGCGGCCAACTTGGCTTCGCCTCAAAGCCCATATCAAACGTAGACAAAAACATCGCAGTGATTTCAAGAACTTCGTCCGAAGCCAGGTGTCTGCCGGGGCAGAGGGTATTGCCACCTCCAAAAGTCCGGTTGGCAGATGGATGTACTTTATTTGGCGCGGCATGCAACCTTTCAGGATCGAAATTCGCCGCATCGGGTCCCCATATATTGGGATCGGAGTGGATTGCTGTCGCGGGAATTTGCACAAGGGAGCCTTTGGTGAGCAAATATGTGTCATCCAGCCATACGTCTTCATGTACGACCAGTGTACTAGTTGAAGCACCCACATAGCGTAAGATTTCATGGAAAGTCGATAGAAGAAGCGGACATCGCTCCCTAATCGTGGAAATATGCAGGACCCTCGTTCTGATGCCATCAGCATCTACAAACTCCTGAACGACATCCTCCAGCTCTGTACGAATACGAGCTAGTAAATCTGGATTCTTGATGATGTGTGAGATAGTCCAGAAAGTGACTGGGACAGTGTTCAGGAGGAAGGCACTGAAAACACCAAAGTAGTATCGAGCGAGGTAGTCAGTGCCCCGGTTGTGCCGATGTGCTACCTCACCGATCTGTCGGACGAGCTCGCAGGTCTCTTCTCTCTTAATAAAGCTGCCTTGGACAAAGCGATGAAAGGCTTGCACCAGCCGATGCCGGGCTCTTGCTGGCCCTGACGCTGTCAATGTTGGGAATATGCCCATTGTGAGCCCTTTGATCCCACTCTCAAAATGCCTGTTTTGTGTGAGTCAGGGGGTCTCTCCATTATTCAACCCTGGCTTTTGAAACGTACCAAAAGTCGTTGAGAAGGCTCTGATTTTGTGCAAAGGGGTTATGGGGCCCAAAGGTAGCTTGGGCGGTACACGTGGTAATCGTCTCTCGAAGCCAACACTTAAGTTTTATTGTGGCGGGGCCTTTGCTTGCCAGACTGTTTAGCCTAAGAGCCACTTCCTGAATCATTGCCGTAAAGATCTCATGGAGAGGCGCTGCCCCACGCTCGAGCAGACTGTGCTCAACTGTCCTCGTTTCCCGTCGAAGCGACCCGGTCTCATTGGGGTTCCTCATCAGCTCGGCCAGATCGTCTTTGTGGAAATCAAAGAGTTTCCCCATGACAATGATCAGAAAGGGAGGATTGCTGTCGATGACCTTTTGATGGTGATTTATCTGGGAAATGAGTGCCGGCGAGTTGACGACATATACTTTTTGAAATCCTAGGAACAGTGTGAATATGGGCATATTGGTTGTCTCCCTATATGACCACTGTCAGGTATGAGAGTAAACTGCTTACTTAGAATCACTCACCTCAACATACGGTAATAGGAAACGCCATATTGTAGCAGCCCCAGAGCGTGCCCAAAAATGGGAATCCAACCATAGATGGTAGGGGCCTCTGTGGCTACATTCTTGCACCTTTTCACCTCCAGTAGTCTCAAGACGCAGTAGATTACGATGGATAGCACAAGCAGGGAAATCAATCCCATATCTGCTTTACACAGTGCGATATGCTATTTGGTTAAATAGAGAATGTTGGCGGTGCTGGGTCAAACAGAAATAACGGTAATGGACCTTACAAACAGTGTAAAGGAAGTGATTCAACTTTATGACTTTAAGCTTTCCATTACTCATTGCGCCGATAGTCCCTAGATCATCTTATATTAGACTTCTGTGGAAGAATCATAGCTAGTACGTCTAGGATAGGCCAGCTGTGGGATCACTAAGTAGAATGGCTAGCAACTGGACCCATGGTCAAAAAGGTAGCATCACATCAAAACCCTGATAAGTCTGGTACGGCACTCCGTCACAGCCTTCTCTGGTTAATGTGAGAATTGTGCGTGCCATACTCTGTGTTGCAAGATGAAAACTTTGTTGAATCATGGGTAATTTTACAAATCTGTTTCTGGAGCACTTTGCTGATAATGCCTCGGCGCAACACAGCCTAGGCCGTAGGCTTCATCCCAACCGGTGGTGGAGTACTCGAGATGCATGTCTCGAAAGTTCGTCTTGCGCCGTGCAATCTAGGTCATGATTTAGATATGCCTCGCGTGGTGGACGATCTCGAACGGAGTATTCTTGTTTGAAGCCTACCCACTACTATCCAACTGTCAATCATAAGACCACTCGACCCTAGACAATTATTCCTAGCGTAGTGTAATACTGTGTTACCACTGACATTACACATGGATCGGTGGATAAGGCGAAGGGGGATGGAGGACACACTAACACTCAAGTACACTACGAGTGTGAGGACAACCCAGAAGACAATTTCGAGCTATATAATTGGCGGCGTTTTCTTTCAAACAGATAGCAAAGTACTGCATACAGCCTGTTTGGGCGGGCAGGTTATAATCAGGCCCCCCACAATCTATAGCCGACTGGCCAGGATATTGCGTATCACGTCAAGACTACATCTTGTATCTCCGTGGAGCTATCGGCTCGCAACAAAGGTTCTATGTCTTTTACTAAACCGGGTCGTCCGTTACATGCGAGCCGCGCCTCAATATTATACTGGGCCGCCGTTCATCCCCACCTCCGCTGCTCGGTCTCTACTAATGCACGTCGAATTCACTTGAGCTCTGTACTCGCACAGTGTCAGTGATGAATTAGTGATGGAAAATCCCTCGGATTGTCAGTAGCTTAACGCCTAAGCCCATTCAATTCGGCTATGGTAGGCCTAGGGGTGATAGGAATTGCCCAGTGCCGGATGGCACGTCAATTCCGTGATTTTAGGAGTAGCTACGATATTTCTATGCCAGAAACCGCCAGTTGACGCTCTCCAACCCCTTCCTTGTCCTCAGTCGCACAGGAAACTTATCTCCAGTCCTGAGGTAAACAGGCTTCCCGACTCCTTGGCCAAGTCGCGCTGGTTCCAATGTGGGAACGCGTATCGGCTGCTCTAGGTTTGCGCCATCTTCCATATCGAAAGAAAGTATGAGCATCACTATGAAGCCCAGAATCTCCGCTTTAGCAAGGTTTCGCCCAGGGCAAAGATGCCTCCCACCGCCAAACGGCATGTAGATCAACCTTCGATCCCGGCTAGCCTTGTGGTCCTCCCAATCGAGGAAGCGTTCGGGGTCAAAGTCAATCTTGTTGATTCCCCACACGTCTCCCTCCATATGAGCGGTAGCAGGCATCACAACGATAGACCCAGCACGCAGTAAGTACTCGCGACCATCACTGTCCGTAATAAAAGTATTCTCCATTACATGGCGCGTAGACATAGCCTGGTTTGAGAGCCTGACTACCGGAGCAGAGTGGGACAGTTATGTTGACAAGTTATGTCAAAGATTGTTCAGAGTAAGTCTATGTATATATTCATTACGTGTGCGCTTTCAGACTGCCTGGCACCTTATCATTGTGAAGCGAAGCGAAGCACCTTTAGCTAGGTACACGTCCCTGTACGAAGCTCAAACTGAGGTCAAATGATCTGCAATTAAAAGGTATGTCTAAGAAAAGAAACACGCCTCCGTAAGGTAACCATAATCGTACATGATACAGCCTGGTTATCATTTCTGAAGAGATACACAAGGCTGGACTCATTGCCCCTTTTCCTTCCCCTTGCTTGGGTTTAGAGGGGTGCTCTGTGCTGCCATCCGCCGTCTAAGGCAATCTTCAACCGCAGTCCTTAGCCTGTCCTCAAGCCCTACCAGAGGCTTATACCCGAGTCTCTTCTTCGCCTTGTCAATGCAGAAATACCTTGTCATGCAGCTGAGCCGAACTTTGGTCCTTGTCAGAGGTGCTTGGCCTAGGCAAAGAGCCCAGAAAATCCACTCCAACAATCCTGCCAGCAGCAACGCCCATGTTCGACTGATCACCCATACTTGTTCCGGGCGCGTTGTGTCCCCTGCATACCCCCAAACCAGGCGCGTAAAGTCCCAGAAGCATCGAGGTTCGTCGTTGGTGATGAAAAAGGCCTCACCATCCACCTTGGTGTCGTCCCCAGGCAAGTCTTTTTGGCATCCGACCAGCGCGGTGGCAGCAAGGTAGTGACCGTACGCCACGTTCGTGTTCTCAGTAAAGTCGAACAAGTTTTTGTTATCACCGATCTGCACCTTCGTCTGACCTCTGAAATAAGCATTCAGAATACCAGAGAGCACGACCAGGTCGCCAACCCCAAAAATACCAGAAGGCCGGATCGCGCAGGTCAGGAAATGGGGCGATGTGTCTCCCGATCGACGATTCTGTGAAAGCACATATGTCTCAGCAAGAGCTTTGGTGTGAACATAGAATTCTGGTTGCTGGTCGCCAAGGATGACGGGGTAGGTTTCATCGGCATTCTTCAGATCAGACTTCGCGTCGCTGATAACGCTCGCAGAGCTCGTGTAGACAAAGGAATGTGTTCCAGACCCTTGCGCAATCTGGACCAAGTTCTTAGTGCCCTCAACGTTGACTTTATACATGATATGATTTGGTGTGTCGAATTTGGGACTTGCGGTGTGTATTACGACGTCAGGTTTGACCTCGTGGAAGATCTGGCGCATCGCGTGGACGTCTGTCAGGTCTCCTAAATGTATGTAACGCCATTGAGAAGATGAGAAGGCTGCCGAAGGCCAATCGAGTGTAGACTTTTGCAGCCACGCTGGGAGAAGAGCTGGAGGATCTGGCTGGCAAGACCACCACTGCCACCAGTCACGAGAACCGTGCTTAGCTGTAAGGGAGAATGATCTTCGGTCATGGTAACTATAGATCTACCAGGGAATCAGCATGCCATCAATGACCTGACGTAGAAATGATGGAGAGTTGGTGGTAGAGATCGGGTTAAACATACTCAACCAGTGATACACAAATAAAGGGGCAATTACCAGAAGTGTCTGGTATCTTGGAGCTAGAGCTCTAAAAGCAGCATAACTATGTCAGTTTTGCAGCTTTTGCAGCTTTGAGGAGAATATTGGTTAAATTGAAAGTGGGAGACGCCAAGGCCCTGAGAAGGTAAGACTGGTTAGATGCATAGATGATAGGTGTTTAAAGATTTATTAAGGCATTCAATGGAGGTACGGTACTGATCTGGGGATATACATAGCAGCACAAAGTACAAGAAGTGGGTAGGTCACTCAAATAAGCCTTGCTCTAGGGGTAATAGCTTGTTGTTAATCACGATCCTGTCAGATTCTTAAATAAGCTCGCTGGGCCGACCTATATGAGCTAGTATTCCGCACTCCATCTTGGATCTTCATATAGGCTCGTATACCACAGCCCGTCAGTTCCATATCTATGAAAGTGTGGCGAAAGGAGCGTAATATTATGGAGAAGATAATCTTCGTAACAGGGTCCAAAAGAATGGAAGCAAACAACGGTTATCGATGTCAGAAGCGTCCAGGATTCCGCCTGAGGAAAAGGTATGTCCCCTGCGCAAGGTCTACCTTGATGTGTCCGAAGATGCAAGATTGTCTCTTTCATGGCGATAATCGCTGCGTTAAAAGTAGAATAGAGTGGTTGTATTCCCAAAGGGAATGCCAACTGCTGTTCATTTATTTCCCCCGGATACAACAGGAATCTGGTTCTCAGATTTACCCTCTGCAATCCCCGGCCCACCCCTCCCCTTCTTCTCCTTCAATCCATAGTCCGACTGCACCGTCGTGCGCATCGGGATCTCCTTCTCCAACAAGGTAAGCAGAAACGCCAGCCCGCAAAACCCGATACAAACCTGCCACACGTTCTTCAAGGCCGCCAGATACGCACCGACAACCTCATCGCGAGTCTCCTGGGGGAGTCCCGAAATATACCGGTTCGAGACATGCGCGTAGGCATTCCCGCCCGACAGGGCGCGCCGGATCCCCTCATCGCTGACAGCACGCGCATGGTACGCAAAGCGGCTGTTGAAGATCGCCGCGGGAATTGCGATGCCCCAGATACTCCCGAACGCGCGCAGGTAGGCCCATGTGGTGCTGGCGGGCGCGACGTCCGACTGCGGGAGCGCGCCCTGCACCGCGGGCAGGAAGGTGGTTAGGAGGATGCCGCCGCCGACGCCGGCGATGATCTGGTAGATGACGATCTTGGCCATGCTGGAGTGGGCGTCGAGGTCGATGTACAGGCCTGTGGCGAGGGTCATGAGCGCGTACCCGCTCAGATGGATGGGTTTGTATCGGCCCCAGCGGGAGAGGGCGAAGCCGGATAGGATGGCTGCCGGCGCTGCGGTGAGGACGCTGGGCAGGAGTACGCCGGACCGTTGTGGGGAGGCGAGCAGAACGCCCTGGAAGTAGAGGGGGAGGAAGTAGACGCGCCAGAAGGTGAGCATGGAGGAGAGGAAGGTGTTGATGAGACAGACGGCGCTGGTGCGGTTGGTGAACAGGCGGCCGGGGATCGTCGGCACCTTGCACCATTTGGTTGCCTCAAAGGCATGAAAGGCAAACATCCCGCCAAAGCCAACAAGCAAGGGGACGAGAATGTGCCAGCTCGACCATGCGTACCTGGTGTCTGCCCAGGAAAGGGCGATGAGGATGGCAACCATCGACCCGATTAGCAGCAGATTCCCGATCCAGTCGATCTGCTTGATCTTCTGCTTGAAGGTAAAGATCTTCCGGTAAGTGATTTGCAGAAAGATCAACTGCAGTAGCAGTGTCACACCTCCCAGAGGCAGGTTCAGCCAGAACACCCATCGCCAGTGTCCGCTTTGCGCAATGGCCCCCCCGATCACTGGGCCAATGGAGATACCAATCCCAAACGTGCCGAAGATAATGCCCTGATACTTGCCCCGCTCGCGGACAGAGACGAGATCGCTGATGATCAGGTTTGTCATGGACCCGATGCCCGCACCCCCGAGGCCCTGCACGAGTCGTCCTGCAATGAGCATCGCGGTGGAATTGGCACCGCCGCTGATGCCACTGCCCAGGGTAAAGATGGACAGGCCACCATGGTGGGCCACTTGCGTCCGAAAACCTGGGCGAATTGACCGTAGAAAGGAATAAAAACGGTTCTACGCACGCGTTAGGAGCCTGGATCAAAACGAGGATGTGAAGACTTACGAAGTAAGAAGGTAGCCATTCAGAAACCAGACGTAGTTGGGACCCGAGTGCAGGGCAGTAGTGATCTCGGATTCTACCGGGATTAATACTTGACGGAGTTAAGCTGGATTTAACGTGAGCCCGGATGAATTGATGCCTCATATGTCGAAAACGAGGACGAGGACGAGGACAACGATGATGATGATGATGATATACTGGATAGAAACCAAGATTCATAGACATGTACAGATTAGTTGTAAACATAGCGTCCAAATGCATTAAGTCTAATCATAACATTCTACCCTCTGTCTAGAGACCCCGGCTTTTTGACCCCCATTCGGGCTCGAATTCCCGCAATCTCCTTGAAAATACATCCCTCCCTCACCCGAAAGTCGCGCAGCGAGCTCTCTAGCGACCCTCCCAGCCGCCAGGAGACAATCCCGCCGCTGCCAGCACGTAGGGACCTCCCGGTCGAGCGCACAATACAGCCCAGGTGCTCACTCATACTCCCAAGCATGTATTCCACTGTCTCTAGGAAAACGACCAGGCAGAGACGCGGGTGCTGATTCAGCGTCGTGGCTCCCAAGGTAATCATGGGGAGGTCGAGTCGCGCATGGGCCGAGGCGCCGTCTGCTGTGGACTGGTTCACCGCTTGTAGCAGGTCGGACAAGGCCTCAAGGACGCGCATGTAGGACGAGAGGATCATGAGCACCGATCCCGGATCGAGAGGGCAGGTTGGACCTTCTGCTCCTCCGCCTCCTCGTCTGGCCATCTCCTCGTCATAGGGAGTGCTTTGGCCGTCTGTCTCTTCACCGTATAAGTCGCTCAGCTCACGGAGAAGTTCAAACAGTCGCATTGATAGACCGATGGCGTCATCGAGGGTGCTACTCCTGCTGCTTCTTGGGCCAGAACGATCCCTCAGCTGGTCTCGATTCCGGAGAGGGCCAGACGGGCCAGTTGAGGCTTGCAGGTGATTGAAGAGCTGGACATTGATGTCAATAATCTTCAGCAGCCAGCGTCGGTGTGAATCGCCGGCACCAGCTCGTGGCGGGTCGGCTTCGGCGGGGCGTTGGAGGGCGGTCGTGCGCGGTTGGAATCCTTCCAGCGAGGACTGTTGCAGGTCTGCCAGAGCAAGGGCCGTCGGGGTCGCCGCTCCTGTTCTGGTCTCATCCGGTGCGTCCAGCCAGGTACTGCGGTTGGTCAATGTGGGTGTGATCAGGCCCGAGGTATTGGCGCCACCGCTGCACAGGTTGTAGTGAGGTACTGAATCGGACAGGGCGTGAAAGGCGCCTTCCAGGTCGCCCGGATCATGGTTGATGGTTCCATCGATGGAAGTGTGGGTGTAAGGGTACAACGAGTCGGTACTGTCGAGGATATCCATAAGCATAGGAGCGGATGAGATGTCTTCCTGATTCCAAGGCCCGTCGGGGTGGCTCCAGCGTCCCGAGGAAATCGCTGTGTCTGGACAATTATATAAATAGAAGGTCCCACAAGATATCGGCGAGGAGTAGCAAGCTCCTTACCTATAGTAGGGACATCCTGCTCACCCTCATGATCATTTTCGCTCCGTCCATGTCCCTGTTCAAGGGCGTTTGGCTGGTTACAGGGTTAGATATAAGCAGGACAATTCGCACTGAGCATCCCTGACGAGCCATAGCCGTCCTTCATACGACTACTTTGCTGGGAAACGGTAGGCAGCTTGTGGGCTCGGTCCCTCGGGCTATGGAAGCTGCGCATCACGTCAAAACAGGTCGGGCCCATGATTATCATCCGACCGAAACAGCCTCAGATCGAAAAAGGCCGTTCTTCTCGCTGCCCATGAGGCAGTCTAGCTGACCAAAGCATATTGCGCGAAGCGAGCGCTTGAGCTGAAACACTTCGAGACCGGAGGCCAAGTATTCACCAAATACGAAGGGAACATAACAATTGGCGCAAACGGCTGGACTTCGGCTTGGCGACTGTGGCTACCTTGGTACCCCAGCCCGTGCCGTCTCGGACTCTCCGTGAGTCCGAGACACCGCATTACACTAGAGAAGGTCGTTCGATAAGTAAGTACTCCGAGTACTACTCCGTATGAAGAGCCCCGCACTTGAAGTCTGGCCCACAAGCTTCCGGCGGTTTGCCACTGCGGACAGTGCTGTGTTGCATCCTCTGTGGCGGTCGCTAGTTGCTTCCTCAGTGCAATGCGCTACTGCTGAAGATATTCAGCTCCCATTGTAGCCGTGCATATCATAACGCTCCTTTCTGTTGTGGAAACCCAATATTCCCTTCGTCAACCATGGAAAACATCGAAGGGGACGCGTTCAAATCGTCAGGTTTAGACAGAGGCCGCCCTGCAGGGGCGCAACCTCATTCTACGAAGATGGACATTTCATGCGCACTCTGCCGTCGTCGGAAGGTACGATGCGACAGGGCGCACCCTTGCTCAAACTGCTCCCGTGCAGATATCCTATGTATCTACCCCGAGCGGCGTAAACGATCCCGACAGACGAAGGAACCCGCCATGGAAGAAATCCTGCGCCGTATCAGCCGAGTGGAGAGAACCATTGCCGCATTTTCTCCAGGGCAATCAGCGGACAGCATTGGTTGCGACCCTCAACTGTCAAGTAATCTCGAGTATGAGGCTGCTGGCGTCCTGTCAAAAGACGGCGAAACGAGCCGGTATTTCAACGAGGCGCTTCTTCAACAGATTCTATCTCAGGTACGAGAAACGCCTCAATATGCCCTATGATCCGTGTGAGCTAAGTAGTTTGTCTGAATAAGGAACTAGAACTCCAGTCCCTGTTGGAAGCCACTGACCCTGATGAGCCAAGTACTGACACAGTGGCTCACTGCCTTCGATTGAAATCTCTAAATGCGTACTCAGTCCCATATGGAACTGACTACGGAGTCTGTGTATCTCCAAGCCCTTGGCAAGCATTAGAGCTATGGCGAGTTTTCTGCAAGAACGTTGATCCTGTTATCAAAATATTGCACATTCCTTCAGTACACGCCACACTGTATTCTGCTTTAAATAACCCAGGTCTCTCTTGCAAGAACTTTGAAGCTCTATTTTCCGCTATATATTTTGCTGCTATGACCAGTCTAACAGCTGCCGATGCTGCTCTTCTGCTTGGCGTCCCAAAGGTTTAGTTACTTAAGAATTTCTGGGAAAGCCTTGAGCAGGCGCTTGCTGCGGCGAACTTTCTAGACAGACTGGCTATTGCTTTGTTACAAGTGCTCACATTATATCTTGTCTGTCTCTCTGGTCCCTCTTCTCCTAGGCGGTACCACTAACGTGTTTCCTTCCAAAAAGGCGAGCCTCCGGGTATACGATAGCAGTCGCTCTGAGTGGGCGCTAAATGGACTTGTTCTGCGCCTTGCACAGTCATTAGGTTTACACCGAGATGGCAAGAATTTTTCACTGAGCCCTTTGGAATCGGAACTCCGCCGCCGCCTTTGGTGATACATTTGTATCCCCGAAGGGCGATCCATGGAGAACCATGGCGTTGGGTTGGGGGAAATCAGCGATACATCGGACACGTCTTTGCCACTAAACATAAACGACGTCGATCTTTCCTGTGACTTGCGGACGCTGCCGCCACCGAGAACTGGTTGGTCGGAGATGTCGTTTTCCCTCCTCAATGCAGAGGCACTCAAATTGTTCCGTCATATCAGTACACTAAAGCACTCTTTCCCGCCAGACGCCACTGTGGGTATGGGTTTGAGACAGGATAATATTCAGGAACTCCTCCGCCATCTTGAGGATGCCTACGTCAAGTGTTGTGACGAAACCATTCCCATCCAGCGAGCCACTGCGATGACCGCTCGTCTGCTCATCGCTAAATTAAAGTTCTCTGCTACACAAAAGCTGCATCGTCAAACTTCCAATATCACGTACTCAGATCAGTTACATGAAGAGACAGCGTCATTCGGCTTTTGAAAAATCTCCAATGCCTTTAGCCAGCTCTCGCTCTTGTCTACCTGAGTAGGGCATCAGTCTAGCAGTGCTACTGGCTTAGCCGCGGGATTTGTGTACAGTCATAACAGAAGACAACAGGACAATGGTTGATGCCCCGCCAACAGTGCGTTCACTGGCGGTTGGACTATTTGCTGATCCGCGGTTGACATTTATTTGTTCAAGCAGAAATGTCCCACCAGAGATCTCCTAGCAGACAGCGGTGCGAACTCACAGTTATGGCTGTTAGCAGCTTGCATAGTCAAACCAATTCTAGATAATTGATATATTTTATCTACGGCCTGTTTAACTAAGTCTGCTGGGCCACTCAAAGAGAAGAATGGACTCAAATATCTTGTCCACGAGAATGGGCTAGATACCCAGCCCGCAAAGAAGATACCGGTGTATATCGGTCCATTCAACGAAACTATTCTCTCGACTTAGGAGAAGAAGTTCCACCTAGGGTTCCAGCGCATCCAAGTATGTGTGTTCAACTCGCTAGCTATGTTTACCGTGTGTCGGCGGAGCGCGCTTTTAAGTCTCCAGTGCAAGGACCTTCAGATCTTTCTCCAAAAGGATCCCCACGGCGGACCTCCGGTTCCCTTGATTGAGCTTACAGCGGAAGGAGTCAAGAAGTTTCTTGGACAAACTAAACTGTAGGTGTCCAAATCTCTGTTTCTTTTTGTGCTGTGTTTCTGTCCGTCTATCCACGATCCCCGTCGGAGGCTTGCCAAGAATTCTTCATCCACCCAATACTGGAAGGTCTCTTCCGCTACCAGCCGTGGAGTAGATGACAATAAGATATTTTCTGCTCGTCGTTGCCTAGCATCCCGCTATTGGCTGCTTACAGGGCAATATTT
The DNA here is from genome assembly GCF_000149645.3 of Aspergillus fischeri NRRL 181. Lineage (NCBI taxonomy): Eukaryota > Fungi > Ascomycota > Eurotiomycetes > Eurotiales > Aspergillaceae > Aspergillus > Aspergillus fischeri. Next base: position 1,545,654 of record NW_001509764.1, read on the forward strand.
CTAAGCTGCCGGTCACTCACCGGTCTCCCACCGGGCCTCCCACCGGGTCTCCTACAGATCGGCACCAGAAACAGGCATATTGATGGGACAGCTCAGCTAGGCTTGTACCTATCCCTCCAGAATGCAGGGTCGGCCCGCCCTCGTTCCATTCTCTGAATTTTCCGTACTCCTCTGTCAGACATTCACTGTGTTATTCTTTATTCAAATACCATGGCGCCAATTCGCGTTGGTATTATAGGGCTTTCCCCTGGTGCTTGGGCAGCTAATGCTCACTTACCCTATCTGCAGATGCCTGACTCAAAATTCGAGATTGTGGCTATTTGTAACTCTTCGGTCGAAAGTGCTGCGAAGAGTGTCAAAGATCTAGGGCTGGCAGAGGGAGTGAAGACTTACGGAAATGTGCAAGGTATGGGATCATGTTTCTTTTTCGTACTCCCGACTTAGGGCAAGATAGCGTCACTGACACCAGTCACTAGACATTGCTTATGATAAAGATGTCGATCTTGTTGTCTGTGCTACCCGCGTGGACCGTCACTACACGTCTATTCTTCCTTCTCTGAAGGCTGGCAAAAATGTCTTTGTCGAGTGGCCGCTTGGGCGGAACCTTGAGGAGGCGAAAGAGCTCCTCATTGTCGCAAAACAGAACAATGTCAAACTCGCTGCGGTCGGGCTCCAGGGCCGTTTTGAAGCTACCGTGGAAACCTTGAAAAGCGTACTAGCAGAGGGGAGAATTGGCAAAGTCCTTAGCACCACAATCACCGGTCAAGGCTTGATTGGTGGACAAACGGAGCTTGAGTCTCAGACATATCTCCTGGACCGAAATAGTGGTGGATCCTTACTTACAATTCCCTGCTTACATTTGATTGACACTGTTTGTGAAGGTTTGTCTTCAGTAACCCTTAAGCCTCTGAGCATTCGCCCCTCCTTGGCATGTACTGATCTATTGCAGCTCTTGGCGAGTTCTCAAGTTTTCAATCACTCCTTTCGAACCAACGTCCTGTCGTCAAAATTGTGAAATCCGACGGTTCCGTTGTCAAAGAGAACACCGAGAAGACAAACCCAGACCATGTTATGATCCAAGGTACGCTGATATCAGGAGCTGTGTTTTCAGCCTCTATTCGGGGCGGAGCACCATTCAAAGGATCTCCCGGACTTGAGTGGAGTATCTACGGCGAGAAGGGCGAGATCAGAATATCGGGTCCCAATTCCTTTATCGAGGTCTCCGGTACAACTAGCTTTGAACTTCATGACTTTAATACCGATAAAGTGGAGAAAATCGAGTTTCAGAAAGGGACTTTTGCCGAACTGAGTCCGATGCATAGGAACATGGCTCGTATCTACGAGGCAATTGCTGCAGGCAACAAAAGTATTCTTTGTGATTTTGAGGAGGCTGTGAAAAGGCACGAGTTTATTGAGGAGGTTTACAACCAAAACCCTATGTTTTAAACCAGGTAGCTTAGGGGGCTTTCGAGAAATTTATCAAATATCGGATATGTAGGTCAGATGTTTGCAACATGATCGTATCGTCAATCTTGTCAATCTCGTTTGTCTCGTCTGTTACAGAGTCAGTTTGGTTGAGTTCTTGAGGATTGAGGTCCAAGATCGTTTCTAACTTGATGAGAGTTCACGGCAGCTATAAAGACACGGGTTCGCTCTTTGTTTAATTGTCAAAAACCTCTATTTTGTTGAATCTCATAGACCAGAACCAACTAACCCAACTAACAATCCGTCGACAGTGATCTGCTCAAGAAATGGCATCTTCAGAGTTAGAGAATTCGATGAGACCTTCGGACATACACATCGTGTAAATCTGCATTGTGCTCTGTGGCTATTTGTTTCGCAGCCTTTGCGGACCAACTTTCTCATTTGGCGCACGACTAATGTTGAATGGTGGCACTTCCGTCCCAAGAACATGGTATAGAAGATAACCGATTCATCGAGATACACATACAGCTTCTCTATGGTGTATTCATAAAGGGATTTGACCATCTCTGGCGTGAGGCGGCGTGGATGTCCACGCCTCATCTGAGGGCCCTTCAGACTCCCAAATGAGTCCATGGTGGTGGCTATGTCTAGGTATTGCTCGGATGACAGCCAGCAGTATTGGGGTCAGTCCATTACTTAAGATTAGGTCATTAATGAAAAGCAGTGAAGCATTTTATCTCCTATAATGCGTAAGATTGCTAAGGGGTTGTCTGTTGGACCTCCCAAAAAAGAGGCTAACCAGACAACTTTAGTAATAAAGAGTTATGAAAACATTCAGTGAGGAAGACTGGCAAACTAGTGCACACATCCTCTTTTTATTTTTTAATTTTTACAGGAATATTAAATGTTAATTTGTGCTAAGCGAACTCCTTGTTTGTGGTTAAAGCGCCCTCTCTAGAGGAACTCAGTATCATTTCATAAAAAGCGGGAATACAAAGTTTGTGCTGCTAAGAATGGACTGGGCTGTAAATGAAATATGTGGATGAAAGGCCTCGTTTGTGCAAGGCCAGGGTAGAGCTCACTTGCCCAGATTCTGAGAGGGCCGATCACTGGTCGATGATCTGGCATTATCCGCCAATCTGCCGAGCAAAATGGTAGTTATCTGGCGCAGCTGATTAATGGAAAGTGAGTATTGCAGTGCTCTAGCTCTGGTGAGATCCCGGCGGGATGTACACCAGATCCCAATGCAAAAAGTTGACAATTAAGGTCCATAACCCCCTCTGTTTCGTTCCTGATTTCCCTCTACATGTACCCGGGGTATTGTTGTTAACGATGGCTCCTCTCAAGACCATCTTCATTGCACTCCTAGCGATTGCTATAGGGCTGTACAAAGTCCATATTCATCTTGATGCGGCCAATCTCTTCCCGAAAGTTGGGAGAGCCATCCAACGTCTCGATGACTTCCCCGACTATCAGTGTCGCCGAATGCGCCACCCGCTATTGGAGAGTTGCGAGGACGTCTGGCTCGATTCCGGACGTCGCAGGGTGTATGCTGCCTGCGCTAATCCAATGGTCCGCGTGGCTTGGAGCCCGGGTGGGAACAGTTACGACCTTGCGGGGCGAGCAGCAGGCGGCGGTGGGATCGACCATATTACCGTGCTGGACATCGACCAGCCGGGGGCTGATGGCCTACATGGCGTGCGGGAATTGAAGTTCCGCGACAGCCAAGGCAATATCCAGACACTGGATTTACATGGATTCGACGCGCGCGTTATCGACAAGGGCCGCCGGGTGCGGTTCTGGCTGATCAACCACCGGCCGCCCCTGGACCCGTTCACTGGGGCACCCCTGCTAGACGCAACCCAAGTAGGGGCTAATTCGACTATCGATGTGTACGATCTCGATCTACATCACGGTGACAAACTGGAGCATGTCAAAACCATTGTTAGCGAGACGATTATCTCGCCGAACAATCTAGTTGTCATTGATGACGACGAAGATAAAGGAGGCTTCCTGTTCACCAATGACCATAACACTAAAGTAAGCCCTTCGCGAGACAAGGAGATTGGTGGAAGCATTTCCTATTGTCGCACCGATACAGGCGAGTGTCATTTTGCTGCCACGGAGAACTTCTCTTTCCCCAACGGCATCACGAGGGACCCGTTTTCAGGCCTTATTTACATCGCACACTCTGCCCGGGGCACCGTTACCGTCCACCGGGTGGTACACGATCAGCAGCTGGTCCAGATTGATGAGATATCTTTATCTATGGGAGTCGATAATCTGTCTATAGATACTGATGGGAACATCTTTGCCGCTACTATTCCTGATCATGACCAATTTATTCGGGCCTTCCATGACCCTTATGGAACAGATGCCCCCTCTACTGTGGTGACGATTAAAAAGAAGAGACGTGACGCAGAGGTATCATCCGTGAAAGAGGAGTACGAAGTTATAAAGGTCGTCGAGGATGGGGAGGCACGAATCCTGCCGACTACAACCTGTGCGGTACATGACCCCATCTCAAGCCGACTATTCCTGGGAGCCCTGTCTTCCCCCTTTATGGTGGTCTGTGAGAAGCAGGAATAACCTCGCTCAGGTTTGCGGATAGGGGAGCATATTTGTCTCGCGGAATGGCATGTCACGGACGACACATAGCTCAGCAATATGATTCACCTTGCCATCTTGGGCGGCCCAGCCTGGAATCATGGCGCAGAAGTTTGTGGCAAGCTGCTAATTGATTTTTTTTCTTTTTTGACCATGCCTTCAGAAACGGGTAGGCTCTCGCTCCACAGTAATCCATGAGCTGTTGCATAATCAGCTCTAGCAACCACTCGATCAGTCCCTACTATACCAATATCGAAGCCAGTCTCATCAAAGTTAAAATTGCAATTTCATGTTGCATTCTTATGATTTGTACGTGATCAAACCACTCGTTAATAATCTTAGGCTCTTCGCATTTAGCATCTCGATAATCAAATCGTCGAGAATAGCAGGATTTCACATCAGAGCGGCGTATAATAAAGTTGGTAACCCAATTCGCTCCACTGATTGAATAGTTGTAGCACCACATCCAGCAAGAAGAATATTGGCCATTCCTCGTATTTCAGATGGTCGGAAAGGTGCTCCTCGCTGAGCTAGATATAGGCTTCATTGGAGAAGCGATTCTCTCTTCATTTGAGCTTCAATTTGAGTCAATCTACAATTATTGGCGCATGCTTCATCGCGATAAAACAAACTGTGTATTCAGTTATGAAGAGTTGAACAAGGTATAGTTGAATTGAGTGAGGTTTTCGACTGCGGCCAAAAGGGGTGTCACAGTTGTGAAAATATGCTAACTTCCCCGCTCCCTCTCGAGAGACAGGAAGTCTGTAACAACCTTTTAAGCAGAAAGGGGACAACAATTATATTATTATTAGAAGTTCTCTCTTGAACATCTACTAAAGATTCTACAGGGAAGCTCTTAGAAATACGCTATTAAGCAAGATAGTGAAGGCCATATCCTTCTTTTTATGTTTGCACACCCGGAGTGGAATAGATGTGCTAGCGGCTAGCCTGATGAACTGTGTGATAAGATCGGATGCATAGGCCTGCGATGTTAGACCAGGTCCGCCAGACCGTATGCCAGTTGCTTCGTGCCTCCTTCCACATCCATTGATTAGCTTTTTGGGGCACTAGCACCCCGGGTCTATTACATTTGTTGGGGAATAGAGGCCATCCATGACTTTACTCTTATCATATACACAGGAGATAGGATCCATGGTCAACAATCTGGATGATACAATATAGCACTCTGTAACTGGCAACCAATGACATGAACCATCGACTGCGTCCTGTTGGAGAAAGTAGACGATCTCCTTTGATATACTGATATTCGTCTATTGGTCAATTAAATCTGGATAGCTTACTGGGACGGCGATCTCATGCCAGTTTCTGCTCGGAAACTGATTCCTAGGAGCGCCGACATAACTTCACATGGATTGAGGATCGTTCGTCTGCTCGAAGGCGATATATGGGGAAAACACCCTTAACATGCCAGGGCCCAGAGCATGAAGGATATAACAGAGCGTTTGAACCCAATTGAATACTAACAGATATGTGAAAGCTCTCAGAATCAAAGCAGTTACAAATTAGTGAACAGGTAAAGAAGTGCATCACCCTGATCATTTTCATTGAGCATTGCCAGCTATGACCAGACTATGGGTAAACCCACAAGACAATCATAACGCAAACTGGCCTTTATCAATACATCCTACTTTGTAATTCATGAATACAACCGCTGTCATATGATGATAGCAAGCTCATTGGTGGACTTTATTCTCGCTACGAACCGTGCCGACAAGGATCACCAACACTAAAGCACAGACTAGGCAGGGATCACAAGAACTAAGCTACGTATTAAGGCCAAGGGACGGGAACCGGACTCTTAGCAGGCTTGATTGATTAGTGGCTGATTTGGCTGGCAAAATGTGGGATTGAGTTTCTGTACTCCATACTGATTTTGACTCTAGACCAGTGGAATTGGACTAGACTTTAGGTGCAAATTCATCTATACATAATAAATCACAGTTGGATAACGGAAGGCATCTCAGTAGAAGTGAAGTTACTCATAAAAACAGTATATAAGCATCATCTACTCCGCTCGCACCTTAACCATCGGCCCCTGCCAGCGTTTCCGTCCTCGGACAAGCCAGTCACCAATTGCAAAGACCAGCGCAGCCAAAAACACCGGCGCCGCGTAATTCATATTCTTCGCCGTAACAGGGTAATTCGGCGGAAAGGGAAGAAATATAATAATATACACCCCATACACAATCGCAAAGACATTGATGGGGACTCCCCAATGACCCAGACGGAACGAACCCCACCGGATCTCCTGCGGGGCGCGCAGACGCTTGATGAGCAGGAAGATCACCGGAATCAGGTACGAGATGTACTGCCCCAGAGTGGTGAGGGACAGGAGCGCGTTAAACGCGGTGGTGGAGCCGATGTTGATCAGCGCCAGGAGGACGGTGATCATGGCGACGAGGAAAAGCGCGCGCAGCGGGATCTTGTAGCGGGGGGAGATGTACGCGAAGAAGCCGGAGAAGGGGAGGCCCTCGTCACGGGCAAAGGCCCAGGTGAGTCGGGTTACTGAGGCGAGGCCGTTGAAGAGTGCGATGAAGCCCGGAAGGACGAGCGTCATCATGAGGACCGAGGCGGCGGCGTTGGATTTAGTCGCTGCGTAGAAGATCTCGAGGATGGGATAGCCAGTGGGAGTCTCGAGGGCGTCGCTCAGGCTGCCCATTGTGTACATGAGTCCGATGGTGAATCCGAGAGCAACGCAGCCGTTGATCAGTACGCTGTAGACCATTGATCGGGGGACTGCTCGAGGGGCGTCTCGGACTTCCTCCGCCATGTGTACGACTCCGTCGAATCCTATTTAATTGTCAGCGCAAAAGCACATAGTTGTGCTGGAAGACAGTTCTGTACCACCCAGAGTGTAGACTGCGGTCAAAAGACCCACAGACCAGATGACCCCGTCATTCTTCCAGCCGCTCATGGAGTTCTCGAAATGTGTCCAAACGAATTCTGAAGAATTGCGGGATCCCAAGACGATCAGAGTAATCAGGACGGCTGGGAAGAACAGAATATGGATGATACCGCCAATTACCTCGACTGGCGATAGAAGGCGACGGGCATAAATATTCACAGCCACAGGGATAAGAAGGACCGCCCAGATAATGAGAGTCGCGTGCCAGGGCTTGGGAACATATTCTGGGTGATTTTGAATGACCAGAGCCTGGATCTGGGTGCCGATCAGGTAGGGAGAGGTGACCACGTTCGCCCACCAGGAGAACATCTACCTTGTTAGTATCGTTTTAGCTTTTGTGGACGTTTTCATACCGTAATCCATCCTATACTTGGTCAGCCAGGCTCATGTATCTCGCTATGAGACACACCTTGGATAAAGCTCAGGAATCGAGGCGCAAACGGTGCGAGATCATATGTCCAGTGGTACTGGGCTCCGGCCACAGGAGTACTACTAGATCAGCAGACAGTCATCTGTTATCTGACAGTTTACTCACATTGATGCGAGTTCGGCCAGAGACAGGGCAATGCCCAGAGAACCCACAATCGCCAGCATGAGTCCATAAATGAGAACAACAGGCCCTCCGTTCTCTAAACCAGCGAACATACTTGCGCCGATAGCCTCCCAGGACGCTTGGAGGGTTGCTGCGAATGCCAGCATGGGCAGGAAACCGAGATATCTCTGCTTGCGGTTAGATTACAGGCCAGCTGGCTTCCTTTTGTGCATACCTCCAGGCGCGGTTTTGGCTGGTATCCATTTTCGCGAGAATATTTTGATTCAAAGATATTGTCCTGGGGCGACTTGAAGCCATTCCCGTTTCCATGGCCATACGCCAGTTCAATCCCGTTGTTATCCATCTTCGATGGAGAGTGTCCGCGGAAAGTGGTGACACAATGGGCGGAGGAGAGTTTGATGGGAGAAGAAAAAGAAATGCCTCAAAAGGTGGCAAGGGGCGGTAAAATGGAAAAATACCAGCCAGGAGGCAAAGGAGGGGGAGAGCATACCTATGAGTTAGTGCGACGCACCCTGGCCGCTTATCCTGGCTTAGCATGACGCCGTTGCGCGCATCCTGGTAGCTATACGCGGACTAATATCAACCCCGGTCAATTTGAAATTGCGAATCGGCTAGAGTTTATTTGCGATTGAAAATCTCTTCCATTTATCGGAAAAGGACCTTTTGAGGTTGGGTCTGGACTAGGATGCCTGGAGTCGCAAGCGCACAGGGGCCAGAGTGTGGTCTGACTGCCCAAGATTCTCCCTCTCCGGCTCAAAAGATGGCCAAAATGCCTTTATATTGATGCCAGCGTCTTGTTACTTTACTTTATCGAAGTGTGTGATTTTTTTGACTTTCTTATTGCTGCTATTGCCCATCTTGCGGCTGCCATGGCAGAGCCCTCTCTCTTGCCGCCGCTGGGGCAGATTACGCCAAATAATCATGGCGCGATCGTGTCACTTTTCACCTTTATATTTCTATCCTGTACATTAATTGTGGTGCTGGCTAAGATCGCGTCGATGTTCTATCTGAAGCGCTCAGTCCCTTCAGTTGACATTCCAATTTGGATCTGCATGGTACGAAGAACTGCCTCTAGAGCCAGCTTATGACCCTAACAAGCGCAGATTGTTGCATTCGTTCAAAGTATTCTGATCCAGGTCGCCGTCAATCATGGCATGGGGAAACACCGCAGTGAGGTTTCCAGTGACTCATTTGATGCATATAACAAGGTACATCAAGCGCATCCCGTGGTGTCAGGAACCTCATATGCTAACTTTGACATGTCTTCAGCTCAATTACGCGGCCGAGCTTCTCCTGCTCCTCGTGCTCGCACTGTCCAAAGTGTCAACCGGCAATCTCATCCGCTCGATTAGCCCAAGCAAGTCAGTTCTTCGATGGTGTCTCATGGTACAGATTGGAGTCGGTGTCTGGACTCTGCTCGCGCTCTTCGGGACTGCTTTTCAATGCCCTGCCCCGTACTGGGAATATTCGCCTAGCCGCTGCATAGGAAAGGTTGGCCCGTACGCCCCGACCAAAAGCATCATTGAACGTTGTTGCTCAGATTTCTAGGGTGCGGTCGTATACCCGATCATGATTCTTAACATGGTACTCGACGCAGCTCTGGTCGTCCTTCCAATTGTAATGCTATGGAATGTGCAAATGCCTCGAGTCCAACGCCTCAAGATTTCGTCAGCATTTGCGTCTCGTTCATTGTGGGCTTAAACTCGGCCACTTAGGGATATTGCTAACGAGCCAAGGGTTATTGTCGTGAATATTGTCCAAATGACGTATTTGACGCAATACCTCAATTCAACCGATTCAACCTGTATGGCGGTCCTCTCCAGTGTTTGCATCGACACTTACCAGTGTGCATACAGGGACAATCGTCAGCGCGACTGCTTGCAACCAGTCTGTTTCCTTCCCCTGTACGGTGGGACTATATCGAATCTAACAACAGACGTCTAGGGCAATGATGAACATCAGTATCATCACCGCTTGCATCCCGAGTCTCTACCGCGTGATCACCAGTCTCGCCCTAGGAATGAACACTGTCCATATGTCCGAGGGGACGGAGCTGAGCTCCACAGCAAACTCCAAGAAACCCAACTCGCATTCAACGCCCAAATCCTTCAGATCGTCCAGGCCGAGTCGCCGCCGAGAGAGTACCTTGATATCAAACATAAGCACAGTCAGGAGCAACGCAGACAGAGATGAGAGCACTGAAAGCACTAAAAGGATGGTGAGCCAGCTTTGAGGTCTAGGAAATAACCACGGAAGGATGTTAGATTCTTCCTGACTACCTAATGGCGTTACTGGTTGGCTATAATATCATGAAGCTACTACAGAAGATGACCCATTTTATGAACGAAGCTGCTTATGCTCAATCCGATCATAGTCTAGTAATATCCGGTCATCCTTCCACATACCTATTGGGTAGCACAATTTATCTCACTCATCTTCTAGGCGCTAGACTGTATTCATATAATGGCTACTACCACTATCTCCTAGGCCTATAACAAGACCCTAGCGCCCGCGGCCCGCCAACCCCTAACTAATGGGGCTAGCGCCTGCTATGCCCCCGCAGAGTCAGCATAGTGGATCTTAGTAAAGTGTACATGAGAACTAAAAGCTGCTATTAGTGGAATGTAGCACGGATGGGGAGATAAAATCCATAGGTATATGGAAAGAGACTTTTTTCAGTCTGAGTTTGTTTATATCAATAGCCAACCTCTGTGCATGAACACCCATTAAGAAAGTCTGATCTACACCACAACCGCTTCTCCACGCTAGGTGGTACTGAAATTGGAAGAACGAATTGCCAGTAAGTGTTCGCGTATTTGGTGGAATGGTCCTAATTTCGGGGTGACTATGGTTCATAACAAAGCTGTGCCACTGCAATGATTCCGCAGACGATAATCTCTGGAGGAATCACTAGTAGTAGGTTCCAGCTTGTAGTGGCCTAAGCTTCATAGAATCTGCCTACCTACTTGTTTATCTACAGCTTTGATATTAATTTGATAGCGAAAGGCAGTTGATGGTTTAGGAGATCCAGGGCTTCAGACCAACATACATGCGGGATTCGTAATTGGGCAGATGTTCCTTACGCGTTATTCGCCGACGCAAGTTGCCCCCCCGGTCTGTAATGATAAACGCTACATATTGTAAAGCCATTTAATGGACTTCTAACCCAAATAAGTATGTTGCATCCATATAGAATTAGCCGCTATAATAACAGCAGGGACTCTTTGGAAAGACAAATTCGGTTTTGAGCAAGAAGACACGTCATCCTGTTTCACCCGTACCTGGTTGTTACTAGTTCACGGCCTTCTAGCATCCGCAGGGGTCTCAATATCCATAATGCCGCCCCTATGGCTTGCCGTGACATAACTGCTAAGAAAAAGCCGAGCTAGGTATTACCAATTGTCTTTATCAAGTGGAAACAGTAAATATAATGATCGACGGGTAGCAGAATACCCAGCCGGTCGTATCCAGGCCCTGTTGAGGCTTGCAGCCTGAACGTCCCATCTCAAGAGCTATAGTACCTCGTTTGTCAACTACTCTTGCCATACCTTCCTGTCCAGTTTACAACTTGCGTGGAAGCCTTGCGATAGTGGAAATAAGATGGATATTGGATGCTGGGCTACGTTCAATGTAATGACGAGGTCAGGCATCCACAATAGGTTGATTAATGTTGTTGGTATGGCTTAGAAATTTGGTAGTACCACCTATAGAATGACCTAGACTTGTCTGTCATGTAGTCAAGTCTTTCTTTTCCTACTAGCATTGCCTGACTTGGTTCATGAGCCTGTAGTTACTGGTCTTGTAACAGCCACAACACTACGTAGCGTAAAACTGGCAATCATTGGGTGAGTAATGGATGGAGCTCAATCACCAACGCCCATTGAAGAGGTACCCTGTACACTGGCTGCCTTGGCTAATCGTCCTCACGTAGCTTGTATCTATATGAAGTCGTTTCCTACTACCTCATCATGGACGTTAGCCTGAAGCTAGCTGAAAACCCTTACTGTATTGGGCTATTGCTGGTTGAAACAATAATACTAATCCTTTATACCTTAGGCTTAATATTATTTGGGTTCTTTTCCTCATTGGTTTTATAGATAGAACCTTTAACGATAACGTATCCATCTTCATTACTGGCTCTGACAATAGTATCGATATCAATTATGGCAAGATATTCCTGGACTTTCTTATAATATAATGAAGTCATTGTTTAATCATCCACCAATAAAGCCAAAAATTATCAAAGACAACAGGGTGTGATCTAAAGGGGATCTTCTTGTATTAAGAAGTGTTAACACGCCACCTTCTACAGGGGTGGTCGCATCCTCAAATTTCCCACTGCCGCTATATAGCGGTTTTTGGTATATGTGGCTATATATGAGCAAGTGATGCTAGGGGGTTGCATGCCATCAAATAAGAAACCTACTCTATCTCCAGCTTCTTGCTGTCACAGTAGTGTACTCCTATTGCAGCTATCTCCTGGTGTCTTTCGGATTCGTCCCCCTTGCTATCAAAGGAGTATCCGGTAATGGCTGGCATCCGGATATGCAATTGAGACCGAAGAAACAATTACTTTTGTCCTAGAAAGGGTGCGTCAAGTGCATGGTTGAGACATCTACCATGTATCAGGTACGAGGCATTGGCCCGCATGCTGAGGAGCGAAGTCAAATTCATGCAGCGATTCCTTTTGAATGAGCCTCCCGGTTAAAATAGAGCAAATTATGTGTATAAGTTGAAATAAGGAGAGGCCTGACGTGCCTGGCAGAATGCCATATCGAATAAGAATTGTAAGTGATAAATGAATAGTGCTAGCCCACACATGGTGGCTGCCTGCCTCCTGTGGCAGAATACGATTGATGGAAATCATTACCTAGATCATTATACTGTATTAGATAAAGCCTTGAAGGTTAACTATGTGGAGCTTTCATGCGGGCACATCAACCTGAGGGGAAATGCTGACAAATATTCATGCCAGGTAGTTAACTAACTATCTTAGTCGAAGTATATAGAACCCTCTTTCATCCTTATTGATTTATAATCACATCTTTCGTGGTTGACTTACGAAACGACCATAGCCCTCCTTTTCTGACGTGCAGGATACTACTATCAAGATCCTAACGGCAGAGCGCTTAGGAAAACCGAAGCCATGGCCTCTTTGGACGAAGTCTTTGAAAATGCGATAGACAATGGCTCCATCCTGGGTGCCGTTATTCTAGGCAGGGATACTTCTGGTACGTCTGCCCAGGCCGTATCTGATCTTCACTGACCGCTACAGGTAAATTCAACTACTCAAAAACATTTGGTCGCCGCACATTTGGAGATGGAGAGGAAAGTTTGATGCGAACGGACACAGTGCTTTCTTTTGCTTCCGCCACGAAATTAATCACCTGTATCGCAGTGATGCAGTTAGTGGAGGCAGGGAAGCTCGACCTGGACGACGATATGTCGCCGATCATCCCCGAACTCGCGGAGCAAGAGGTGCTCTTAGGGTTTGACGAGGGAACCGGAGAACCGCAGTTGCGGAAACGGACAAACCCGCTGAAGTTGCGATATTTGCTCACCCATAGCGCTGGCCTTGCCTACGGTGCCATGAACCCATTGCTCCAGAAATGGGGGGCCATGAACAACCGGGCCCCACAAACTGGGTCGACTGTAGTGGAACGCTTCGCTTACCCATTAGCGTACGAGCCAGGGACTGGCTGGGGCTACAGCCCGGGTGTTGACTGGGCAGGAAAAGTTGTGGAGAGAGTCACAGGAGAGACACTGGAGTCCTACTTTCGGAAGCACATTTTCGAACCTCTCGATATCACCAGCATCACCTTTTGGCCGCACAAGCATCCGTCTATTCAAGGCAAACTGGCGACCATGACTGCAAGAACTGCGTCTGGTGGCGTAGAACCTTACAAAGGCCCGTACATTACTGACGGGGCGGAGGATTGCTTTGGCGGACAAGGTGCCTATGGCAATCTCGAGGATTATATGAAGATTTTGACATCGTTGCTTGTCAACGACGGGAAGCTGCTACGGAAGGAGACTGCTGATCAGTTTTTCCAGCCACAACTGACGGCGGAGAGCAAGGCCGCGCAGAAGGCCCTTATTCAGGATCCAGCGAAGTTAAAGCTATTCATCGGCGACTTCCCCTCAGATGCGGAATATGACTGGGCCTTGGGCGGTATCTTGGTTCAGAGCGAGGGACGAACGAGAAGGTCCAAGGGCACTATGATTTGGAGCGGCATGCCGAACCTTTTTTGGGTAACTTCCCCGTAGGATCTAGGTTTGAAGTGCTGATTGCTGACATTTCCAGTTCATTGATCGGGCAAGAGGACTGTGTGGTGTCATTGGTATGCAGTTGCTGCCCCCCGCCGATCCGAGAGCACAGGAGCTTGTGAAGTTGTTTGAGGAAGGAATGTACCAGCTTCTTGGAAAACAGGTTGTTTAGCTCAGGGACAGGGGTTTAAGATGCTGGCGCTATTTGTAGGGTCCACCGCATATATAAGCAGACAGGTTCGCATTCTCAACTTCATGTCATCTTTCTAGATATTTGCTCCGGAATCGTCCAGCAGTAGTGATTCAGATGCAGCTTTTGAGCATTGTGCCAGCTCAGTTTCACTGCTTTGGCCCAGACGGGCTAAAATCTGACATCTACGTATCTGAAACAACCCTCCGCCGCTACGGGTTTAATCGGCCGCCTCAGGCGACTAAGAAGGGGAGTGGGCTGAGTGGCAGGGATCAGATAAAGAAAAATACGACGACAAGCCTGGAGAGAGGAAGCCTGGTCCTTTCAGTCCTACAGCCACTTCTCATCGCACACACCAAAATTATTTCATCAAATCCCGGTGATAATGCAATCCGCTGCTACAAACCCGGGGATGATCCACGTTGTCTGCAAGGCCGACAACCGGCAACACGCTGTGGTGAATATTCCTCCATCAGTAGACCAAAAGCTGCCTTCCTCGTCGCTCCGTGCGCGACCGATCCTTCTAGGATTAACTTCCAACAACCTCAGTTACGCCCGTGGAGGAGATCTACTGCATTGGTATGTTGACCTGGCTTCTATATCCTTTGTGCTTACTGACAGCCACAGGTGGAAGACGTACCCGGTACCACCTGCCGCGCCCTCTCCATACAACGATCAGTCGTCCTGGGGCATCGTCCCCGCATGGGGATACGCCACCGTCACCGAAAGCAATGTTCCCGGAATCCCGCCAGGCTCCTTCATCTGGGGATACTGGCCTACCGCGACGTCGCCCACTCTCCTGCACTTGGAACGTAGCGAGCCAGACGGCCACTGGGTGGAGGTTAGCAGCCACAGACAACAGCTGATGCCTATATACAATCACTACGAGCTGGTACCCTCCGATGAAGAAAAGGAGTTGGATGAGAGAGCGTGGAGTACCCTCTTCCGAGGGGTCTGGGTCGCCGGATACCTGCTGAGTGAGTATGTGTTTCCTCCTGACCCGCGAGTACGACAACCAGTCCATCCTCTCGGCGCGGCGAGCAAACTACCCTGGTCTGCGGATGATGCAGACCTCTCGTCTGCAGTTGTGGTGGTTTTGGGGGCGTCGACCAAGACTGCGCGCTCCCTTTCATGGTGTCTCTTTGACCGGCCCAGGGCGAGCGGACCGCTGGGATTAGTACAGGTTACTTCGTCGCCTGGTGTTTTGCAGCAGGTAGCAGGTAGAAAAGGCTGGGGGGATATCTCCAAGGCAGTGGCATATACGGAAATCGACCAAGCAACCGGATGGATTGAGAGTCTGCAGCCGTCAAAGGTCGTCATTATAGATTGCGGGGCGCGGGAGAATGCGCTCATTCAGATATGCCAGAATCTTCAGGAGTCGGCGCTTCGGTCATGCAAAAGTGTCATTCTGCAGGTGGGCAGTCAACAGAAGGTTAGTCTGTGCGTATGATTCTTGAGGCATTTTCGTTGACTTCTATTCAGGTGTACACGAGGGAGGAAGTGCAGGCAGCCCGTGCAGCTATGCAATCGTTGGGAAAGATACAGTACAACACTTCTGGCATCCAGGACACAATCATCGACCGGGAGGGTGCTGCAACATATTTCGGAAAGGTTTCGCGCAGGTGGAAGGAATGGTTAGCGGACCGTGCCTCCGCCATCCCAGACATGCAGTTAGTCTGGGGACAGGGCATTGCTGGAGAGAATGGAATCTATGGAGGATGGGAACGACTTTCGAATGGTGAAGTGCGCCCTGAAGAGGGATTGGTTTATGCCCTGTAGTGAGATTGTTTAGGCATGTCCCAGTAGTCAATCGCTGTTCTATCTAGGCTGTACGTAGAATGGCCGAAGCCATAAAGACAAACACCATAGAACAAGAAGTCATGCAACAGTTGGCAACATCCATTTGTGAGAAGACGTAGCTCAAGCACTCCTTAATTACCGTCTTCTGTCGAAACTGCGTAGTCCGTCCACCCTTGCACGTCCGGGTCGAAGAAAGGATTGAGTTTCAGTCTATCATACCGAGAGAAATGAAGCCCTCTTCTTGGCCAGAGCGCGTAGCAATTGCGATATGAAGTCAGGAGACACAGAGAATGTTAAACATAGTACTCTCCAGCACTTTCAGCCCAAAATGCCTCCCGACGTTGACGAAACTCCTGCTCAGCGATTCGCTGATCCTCCGTTCGTCTATCCGGTGGAATCATGCTCCATTCACTGGATTGGCCCTGGAGATCGTCTATTGTTTGTAACAGTTTCCTTCGTCTATCCTCAAATAGCTCTCCGTTGAATTCAGTCTCCCAGCCCGCGTCGCGATAGAGCTTCTGTAGTGCCCTCCATTCGTTAATATCACGGCGTATGCCATCCCGGCCATCATGTTTCTCCCCACATTGCTGAACAGCAGCCTGAGGATCAGTAGGAAGGCGAATACCGCCGGGCCAAATATTCTGGAATAGTATAGGATTCTCCTTGACTTTGCGTATAGGGACTTCCGCTCCGTCATCCAGATCATAAAAAGGAACGTATTCGAGAGTGCGGAATTTCTCAAAGATCTTTGAGAAGAAGTCTTCATATGGCCGGCGGGGGCAGTCCTGCCATTGCTTTTGGTTCAGATGGCACCATTCCATTACAGTCTCTGGCGCAGAGGTCAGCTGGATCTTCAGCTGATGAAAAATGAAGCTCAATGAGAGAAAACGTACGGTCATGGACATCATATAGCACATTTACTCCATAAAAACCAGGGAATGTCAGTCGAAGGATAGACGGAGGAAAAACCCCCTGCGTATCCTCATCTGTATGGTCGACCCATCGCAGGGTCTCTAACATGTCATGAGCCATATCTGCTTCGCACTGTTTCAGATAGTTAACTAGCTTGGCACGAGGAATCATTTCTATTCCTTCATCGTTATATCCCCAGACTGGTTCATTTTTAATGGCTGGCAGGAGTTGGACGAGATCAATCACTTCGGGTTCGAACCCGAGTCTCTCGAGGCGTCCGACATCAACGTCCTGAGTTGGATACAGGACATCAGTAGGGGCGATATAATGCGCTTTGATAAATAGAGCGAAGAGACGAGTGAGTCCATTGATGAGAAACTGATGTTTTTCGCGCACTTCACCCATATTGATTTGAGCAAAAATCGATGAGAATGGAGACAGTGGAGAAATATGGAGTCGGTTCGGGATGGAGTGAGCGAATGGCCGTGCTCCGATTCCCCGGCGACAGCCAGAGTCCCCTGTAGGTACCTAAACTCCTCGGAAGACACCCTGGCCAACCACGTCCTCATGGTCGCTTACTTGCACGCATTCTGAAGTGACCACAAACATGTTGAGCTAGGCATAGACTTCTGTATGCTACGCATGACGTCGGGTATTGGCTCTCTGAGAGATGGGCTGGCCATGCAGCACTGATTAAGCGAGATATGTAAGAGTGTGGGCTGTTGTTCCTTAGTCTATCTACTAGCGTAATGTCTGCCCCAACTATGCAGCTAGAATGAGGGTTTTCATTGCGGTTTGAATATAAAAGGGGTTGAGATCACAGCTGTGTTGGTTACTCGCAAGCATCTCACAATTTCGGCAAGCACAGTGTGAGAAACCCTGATTACCATGAGTTGGCAGAGTTTGGATAAGCGTAAAATTGCTTCTCGGAAACCCTCTAATACAAGTCATATGTTTTAATACCTATCACCACTGCAGCAAAGCTTCACCAACTCTCTTCTTTGTGGTCTAGGGTCGGTTCAGGCAAGGTAGCAAAGGCTGCCATTATGATTTCTATCATCTTCATCGTCCTAGACTCTGATTTGACCCATTTGATCCAACTTGGCCATAACCTTACTTAGCCCCTTCACACCTTAAGCTGGTTAGAGCACTGGGGGAAATAAAGTGGATTCTTTGATGATGATGGGTGTCTAAAGGATGGCTAGTATGTTTGGCTTTGATTAATAGGTATTTAAGGAAGGAGTGCAGAAATGTTAATGGAAGAGCAGTTACATAAATAAGTTTGATAGGGATGAAATGGCTACCATTCTAACTTTAATGCACCAAACGCTGGCATTTTAACTAGAGAGCAACCAACTGCTGAAAAGGTCCTAGGATCGGAGTGGATGGTTAAGCGGGTTCTGCCTGAATACAACAGGACAATGGATATGTAGAAGTCCACTTTGAGCAGTTATGTTGTATCTATCGTCCTTCTACAATGGTGCCACAGTGAGCTTATCGTCTCACGTACTCGCGAGGGAAGAAATGGATAGTGTCTGCGTTAGAGACCGAAGCCGTCAAGTACGCTACCAGCTTTGATCGACAGAATAGATAATGTGATGTGTAACATGAGTTTTAACACACAGTGCAGATCTAGACCCGTTGTAAATCATGTTCTTGTGTTCCCAGGCTGATCTTCAATAGATCTACATCTGCTGATCTGCACGAGAAAGACTAAGAGCTATCCACTGCAGGTAGAGCCGTGTGACGAATTGATCGTCATAACTACCCCTCCTTGTGCCTAGAAATCAAGATAGTGCATGTCCCCTAGAGCTATGGACTACAATTCACCAACGCAATTGCTGAACCCGCCTAATATTCAGCACAAATTCAGGACAATAAAGCTGGCTTAGGCAGAACAGCCCAGCACTAGGCAGGTGACTTTCCACTCGATATCGGCTTTGAAAAGCTTGAACGCTTGTAAGATATATCCAATACTCTTTTCAAAGGCAACCAACATCTTCTGACTCTCGAATCAACGTCAGTTTCTATGTCATCCCCTATAAAGAAAGTTATCGTCGCCGGAGCAGGCGGCCATCTCGGGCCACATATCGTATCTGCTTTCGATACCGATCCTAACTTCGAAATCTCCATTCTGAGCCGTCACTCATCCAAGTCCACATTCCCGCCTCATATCCCAGTCCATCGCGTCAGCGACAACTACGACGAAACCGAGCTTGTCAAGGTCTTTACCGGACAGGATGCGATCATTTGCACGATCTCCATGCAAGCCATACACCAGCAAAAGGCCGTGATAAATGCAGCTGTCAAGGCCGGTGTGAAACACTTTGTGCCGTCTGAGTTTGGCCACGACACGCGGAATGACCAGGCGGCTGCGATGCTCCCGCAATTCTACGCGGCAAAGAGACAGATAGTGGAGTACTTGAAGAGCAAGGAGGGGGACGGGCTTAGTTGGACGGCATTTGTGACAGGACCGTTCTTCGAGATGTAAGTCGACGGTCGCACTAATTCGTCCTTGTGGAAAGAAATCTGACCCGAGTAGAGCCGTCACCAATTTCCTAGGATTCGACATGGAAAGAAGACACGCCACGATTCTGGACCATGGCACGAATCGATGGTCGGCGACGACTCGCAGCACTGTAGGTCTTGCTGTGAAGAATGCGATGCTGAGTCCGGAACGGACCTCCAACAAGTACTTGTTTATCGAGTCATTTAATGTCTCGCAGAGGGACATACTCGCTTCATTGGAAGATGTGACGGGAGCAAAGTGGGACGTAACCTACCACGATGCGGAAGAGGAAAAGCGGCTTGCCTTGGAGAAGCTGGCCAAGGGGGACTATAGTGGAATCCCCGCGCTTATGCGGTATATAACCTGTGTCAAGGGGTATGGTGGGAACTATATGGACAGCGAGGAGAGCGCGAATAAGCTGCTGTCGTTGCCTGCAGAAAGCCTACATGAGGTTCTGGCCGGATCAACAAGGCATGAATGAGACTATCAAGATCATACTCTATTCTAGCAGTTGCGAAAGGGACAGATCACGCTATGCCTATGGAAGACTGAATTTAACAGCATTATACTCGAAGCACCATAAGTATGATCCCCACCAATGCAAAGAGCAGACTGCTCATTATCCACACCAACCCGACCCATACCCCGCTCAGTTTCAACCCAAGCGTGAATACATTCGTAAAGCAAAGACTCCCCAACACACTTCCCACCGACTGTAATATCTCGATTGTCGAGTAGAGCCTTGCTGTTTTATCACTCTCTACCAACGCCGTAGCCAGAGAGCGTGCGACAAGCGGGAATCCTCCCCCAACCGCATGGAGGCAAAGACTTGGGACCAAGAAGACAATATGCGGCGCAAGACCAACACTAAGTGATCCGACAGCTAGACAAGTAATACTTATCCGCGCGAGGTAGAGATCCCTTCCACGCAGCGACAGGTAATGCAAAACGTGTGTTGAGAGATAAGGAAGGAGGAACAGGAACACGGGGATGGTAGCAGCTGTGTGGAAGGATTTGAGGAGATTGGCCCGTGCTAGGGTCCAGCTGAAGCGTGTGGAGATATACTGAGCCAGGAACCCAGAGGAACCCCGAGCGAGCTCGGAGACGGCAAAAGCGAAGAGTAGCAACATGAGCCGGTGGTCAAAGATGAAGATGTCATGGTTGAGGAAGCGTCGAATCTTGCCCAAGATAAGACAATGTCTGGACGGTTTCAGGAGAACCTTTGGGCTGCAGTAGGACGATTCTTCATCGAAAATCAGCCCGCCCATGCAGGAAACTGGCTTATCTCCGTGGATTGAAGACTTCCTCTTCACGCAATGGTTCAAAGTCTCAGGTAAAAAGAAAGCACAGGTGAGGCCGATAGCAACAATTCCACAGCCGATCATCATCGGGATCCAAGGGTTCAAAGCCATTATTTGCGCGCTTATCGCGCCGGCGAGGAAAGTAGCAATCTCACCAACAACTCCAACCCGAAAGAAGAGTATCGGACGGTTTGAATCTGTCGTATGATCGGCCAACATTGTCCATAGCAGGGCCATTGCAACAGTTGGTCCCCCCCCAATGGTCCAGCTCAGCGCTGCGAGCCAGATAGCCCGGGGAGGGAAGGTATCAGAGAACCACAGTACGGAATTAGTGATGATTGCGTTCAGGAGAAATCCAGGAATGGTAAGACGAATGGCTCGTCTGCGTCCATATCGATCTGCCAATAAACCGTATGGGATAGCGCAGATGACACCTGTACCATGGTCAGACAACGAGATTATGTTAACGGACAAGAACATTGACACGAACAGAGTAGACCCTCGAGGAAATCTGAATACCCCTTGATAGTTGTGACTTCCGCCTGCACCTCTTCTATCTTACACAGCTGCTCTGCTACATGGCCCGAAGCCGGGAGCCGGCTCGAGTCGTGTGCACGCCAGTAGCCATCACACACGATGGTTTCGATAATGCGCACCATGGGACCTGGGATCATCTGACCCCCGATCTCAAAGGTGAGCATTATCGCAACCAGGGCGATCACCAGCCAACGACGGCTTTTTTCTGGTAGAGTAGTGTCTGAGGTTGAATCGTCGGGAGATACGTCTCCAGGCCCAGGCTGGCTCCTGAGATCTTCTAAGAGGAATGGAGCATCTTCACCACTGAGCTGGTGGTCATCGTCTGGCGGAACAACATGCCCTACCATGTTGGATAGCCTAACAGAGTGAAAAGAGAGCTGTAATATTCATGGGAACACGAGACATGGTCTTTCATACAAGTACAGAACCTTCCGTGAATGACGTATCCGTATCTTCATCAGTTCGGCAGATCGAGTGGGCAATGGAGGGGCAGTGGACGTGGAAGGCGGACGAGAATCCTTCATGCATGATGTATCACATAATTCAATACTGCCTTAAACACTCAAGGATCTGCATAGGTGGCGTGAAGGCGATCATGTACCATACAACAGTTCCCCGCTTATCACATATTAATATTGTATTGTACATACGCTTAGATCAGTGCGTGTTAGAGTTCATGTTCTTTAGTCAAGTGTGATACGTGCGCATTTAACTTTATGGAGCATGCGCATACCTTTATGGGTCCAAAAGCAACGAGTCTAGTCTTGATCAAGCAAAATAGTATGTCAATGTCTCTGCAATAGTCGTCATCGTCACATCTAACTAATGCCCTGCGCCGTGATGCGCATGCATATCGCCCAGACCTTCCTGCATATGATGCTGACCTAGCTTCTCACCCAACTCCGTCTCTTGCTTTTTCCAAGGCGCAGGCCAAACAAAGGCGTCTTTTGGAACTAGCATTTGGTCAAATTTGTCCGGATCAACAGCATTGCTGCGTTGCCAGTCGAGCAGCGCATTGAAATCGCGACATTTGCGATTCACACTAAAGTCCGGCCACGGAGCCTTGCGGTCTTCCACCCAGTTCAATGTCAGGAACTCTGTATTGGCATTGCATTGGATATTTTGTAGCAGGATGTCGGTGCAGTGACCGAGGTGTATCCACCACATTTTGTCCTTCTCGTCTAACTCCGGCTCGTAGCCGGGGTAATCGGCAAAAGCTGCTTTGCGGAGCAGGTTAAGGCAATGGATTTGCTGCGCTCTATCACTATCATGAATCCTATTGGAACCCGAGAGAGATACTTACATGCATCACATCCATCTGTACCATGTAGGCATCATCGCCCATTCCCCAGTAATCGTTGGCGAAGCGAGCCACGGTCTCCGGATCTTTACCCAGTTTGAGGATTTGCTCGCGGGTGACGACGTGAGTCAGGACCTTTTCATACTGCCCCCAGGCTGCGTCGTTCTCCGCGCCGGGCTCTTCTCGGGCTATTGAGACCTCGGGCTTAGCGAAGAGTGTCCCGTTTAACTTTGTCTCGAATCTTGGAATTTCTATCTCGTCGAGGATGGGCGCTTCGACGGGTTAGCCACGATCAGGAGAATGAACCGGAGCTAGACTTACACCACCATGCTATCGGCCTGAGGACCGCATTTTTCTCACTTGTCCGAAAGGTACCTATACTGAGGATCAAGGAAGCCGTGATAATAAGGATGACTACGTTTGCAATAGTAAAGTAGATCCAGGCCTTTGAGGTGCCTTCTTTTCTTGCGCCATGTGTGATCCGCAGGAGGTTCTCCGACTCGATGTCAGTGTCATCGTCAGCCTCTGATTTGAGGCTTTGAAATTTGTGCTCCCCAGTGAAGGGTTTGAAGATTCTTGAAAAGATCATGGCGGCGAGGACGCTCAAAAAGTCTCAATTGAGGAGGAAAAGGAGAGTAATTGTCCTTCGGACTTTAAATCTAGTACGCGGGGATTTTCTATGGACTACGTAAAATGTACGGTCTATAACTACAGGGACATCTGCAACACAAACAAAGTAGGAAAGACAAAAAAGCCGAAGAGTGATCCGTGCCGACGTTTATCACTACCTAGAATGGTGTATGATCGCCAATGGAGATCGTGTTCGCACATTGGCAAAATCGAGATTGATCTACACTCAAATACATGGAATTGGATTTAATCTAGTTTAGACCGATGTGACTAGAATCGAGGAATTGACATAGACCCCTGTTATTACTGGCTTATTCAATATCTACTCTGTGAGTAGCCTGTAGATCAGTGACGTGGAATATGCAATGTATCTGTAGTTCAGCCCACATAGCAATAAGCCAAAGCTAAACTGCGATAGACAGATCACATCCTTCTTTCTTCAGCAGTAGTTCATCCATCTTCGCACCCACAGAAACATGCTGGACAACAGTTGATCTATGGCGATCAATTCAGAGGAGAGTACGGAGGCTGGCTGATATGGTGCCGATCTGTTCGCATCCCCTCTCTTCTTCTAAACCCTGATAGGCCGCCTCTTGTTGAGCAACGAGTGGAACTGAAGTATAGGCTACTTCAGCTGAAGGCACATTGCCACATGCATGGGGACGCAACATGATGACGACTGAATCCTTCAGAGACCGAGTGCCTGCCACCTGCAGAATGCAGCCAGAGCCTTTCGCTATGCTATCCCTATCGGAAGCTGTGATACTCCAAGCGCATTCAGATGTGACGGGCACACCAGCTGCTCACTCTATATAAAGCACAACCAGTCTTCTACTCGTCAAACCTTCTTCCATCATCCAGTTTCTCTCTTCAGTTCCATCAAGACCTTAGCACCGCCTGATCTCATCACCAATATGCAGCTCTCTTACCTTCTGGCTCTCCTTGGAGCTTCAAGGATTGCCTGGGCCGTCCCTGTCGCAAACAATGACCAAGTCGAGTCAGCCTCTGGCGATCTTGAAGAACGCTTCTACTACACCCATTACGACCCCAAGAAGCGTGATGAAGAGCTCGAGAAGCGGTTCTACTACACCAAATACGACCTTGAGAAGCGTGATGGAGATGTCGACAAGCGGTTCTTCTACACCCATTACGACCCAAAGAAGCGTGATGAAGAGCTCGAGAAGCGGTTCTACTACACCAAATACGACCTTGAGAAGCGTGATGAAGATCTCGACAAGCGGTTCTTCTACACCCATTACGACCCAAAGAAGCGTGATGAAGATCTGGAGAAGCGATTCTACTACACCAAATACGACCTTGAGAAGCGTGATGAGTGAGGGCTCACCGTGAACTGCGCTCAGCTATCAATATGGTCGGGAGATTGAGGGCACTTTGAACCCTGGTGAAACATATGCCTCGGGCTCAGGCTCCATGTCTCGTACACTAAATGGGAACAGGGCCATGATGATTGCTGGTTTGTTACCGCAAATGCAGTATTTATGGCTTGCTTCTGTTTGTAATCGGCTTTTGGTAGTATTGATTGCAACATGAATGGATTCTATAGGCAGCTGTTAAGAATAGGTTCTACCGTAGTTTTCGACACCACAGGGCCACTCTCATGTGTCCGATACATGAAAGTAATCTTCGATGCGTGATTAGCTCCCTCTCATCTGCCTATGAGCTGGATGTTCTAATGTCTGACCTGAACAATCGTAAATCATGCTACCATTGATAAGCAGATCTATATCTACATCTTGGCCTGCCGTACAGCCAATGCATTCGTCAAAGACAAAAGACTGTCTCGTTCCTCAGGGGTAAATTCCCGTCTATTAGGACCTCCACGGCTGCCATCTCCTCCCTTCCGGCTCTTTTCCCCAGTGAAGATGTCCTCCCGCGAACGGTCTTTGTACTCGGTATGGAACCTCCATTTCTCGGTCAACTCCGGGGACAATTGTCTCTGAAAAGACTTGGCAATGTATTTTCCGATGTTAGGGAGGAACTTGAATGCACTGCACTGATGTTAGTTTCTCATGGTAAGGATTCGGTGGTGTACATACTGCCCAGTCCCGCCGGTAGCGACGAACAGATTGGGATGGTCAGGATGATAGTCGAAGATAAAGTCGCCTGTCGGCGTCTCATTATACCAGCACAAACATGTCTTCTCGAAACCCCTTTCCACCAGCTGCGGCAGGATCTCCTTGAGACCTGCAAGCAGTCTCTGCATACCTTCCGCGGGGATGAAGTTTGCCCGCGCGGAGATAGCCCGACTGGGTGGTGAGGATACTTGCTGGTCCGACGACAATGTGTATCCAAAACTGTGGCAAGCGACCTTGAGGTATCCCGTCTTTTCGTGCGGAGGGAAGCTAAAAAATCCAGTCGAGAGATTGAAAATAATAGGCAGATCCTTCAGCGCCCTGACCTCCTGCGGCGTAAGCCGCACAAAGCCCACAATCTGCGCCGTCGCCACCATTGAATTCCACGAGGGGATCAGGCCAGCCGTCCATGCGCCCGTCGCCAGGATAAATTTGTCTGCTGCGATCCGTCCCCCATCAGCCGTCTTGACTGCGGTAATGGTCCCGTCCGAGCCCTTCTCCAGCTCCGTAACCTGGCCATGAGGACCCGTCACAAACGACACCCCAGCAGCAATACACCGATCCCGCAGGCCCGCAATCGCAACACCTGCATCCGCCCACCCAGCCGCATTGTTATAGAACCCCTCGAATCCCTCCCCGATCGGCGTCCCACTGACAGCGGGAAACCGCGCGTTCAACTCCGCCGCATCCGCCAAGGCATGCCACTCGGCCCCCATCCTCGTCAGGATCTCCTTCGTCTTCCGGATAAAGTCCGACCCCCCGACTTGAACAAGACCAGCCGGACCAGTCCGCTGCGCCGTCCAGACGCACGGCGTGCGGTGGAACGAATCCGCATACTGAGGGCTGGTGTTCCACAGATCGTACGCTTCCTTGCCTAGCTGTGCGTATACGGGATCCCCGTAGTCGAATCTAATCACGCGGGAGATATCGTTGCTTGACCCGTCGGGGACTGGCGGCATGTGTCTATCCAGCACTGTGATCGCGGTGAAGCCATCC
Source organism: Aspergillus fischeri NRRL 181 (assembly GCF_000149645.3). Lineage (NCBI taxonomy): Eukaryota > Fungi > Ascomycota > Eurotiomycetes > Eurotiales > Aspergillaceae > Aspergillus > Aspergillus fischeri. Next base: position 1,571,700 of record NW_001509764.1, read on the forward strand.
TGGGTGAGATTGAGGGCGGTGGAGAGGCCGAAGACGCCTGCGCCGACGATGACAACGCGTTGATTCTTGTCCATGGTGTTAGATTCGATAGCAAGGATGGAATTCTGAGTGGGAAAATGATAGTATTATGACTTGTGGTCTCCTCATTGGAGGTGGGGAGCTGGATAGCCGGATCGGGCACAAAGCCGAACCGGCTTGGCACGGCTCGTGAGCCGGGCCCACAGGAGCTATAGCTATACAGCTGGACAGCTGTAGCCGGGAGGAATTGGACCTTGTATGGGGCTTCGGGTTATGCTTATCTGGGTAGTGCGGTTGCTCGTAGGATATCCCTGTGCAGTAAGTTGGCATACTCCGTTTGTAGATCTTGACCCTATTCGTTCCGAGATGATCATCGAGTGTCTTGTCTCATTAGGAGGTTAGCTAGAAATTCGTGGCCTTGTGGGACCATGAGACAAGGGTAGGAATGATAAGTTTCTCAAACTGTCTTAGTTTGTTCCCTGAAACAACAGGATAATATTACAGAAGTATAGTTGTATACCCTACTAGCTATCATGGTATCGGAGCAGACATGGCATGATTCAACCCTACAGGATACGAACACGGTTACGCCATACTAAGCTGGAAAACATGAATTACCGAGTCCATGGAAAAGAGAGCAAATAGGTAGTCCCTGAAGAGTGTTTACAAATATTGTCATACTGGTTGGCATGATTACTGCCGTCCACTGTTGGTTTTCCGTCAGACCACTCATCACAAAAGGATAGCATGCCTTTTTCTGGTAAGGTCAGTCAACAAGCTTTACGTCCGTCCGAGTCTGGACTCTCAGACAATGATTACGCCCCAATAATCTTCACACCTCAATAATCAACATTTAGCAACTGCCGCACCGGTAGTCAACCGGCCTCGGTGGAGCTCAACCGTGTCCGGCGCCACCGGTTCACATCGTCCAGTTCCGAGAAGCGTACGTCCATAATGTTCCGGGCTGGTTGAACATGTGGCAACTTTGTGAGAGCATCACGATGGTATCACAAGACTCCGGCAGATAGGCTGAAACCTCCGTCTCGGTCCTCTGACGCTGTCATTCCTTCCGATCCTGCGGTTCTCCAACCGGTTCCGCTTATCGAGTGTCTGGAGACGACATAATGGAGTACAGAGGTAGCGTTCCGTGGGTGCAGCTGCTATATAAAAGTCTGTTCATCTTCGATTGAGAAGTCCTTCACAGTAAGCAAGCTCATCTTTGTCATACCATTAAGGAAGAAAACGTCTACTCTATCCATATACCAAAATGGGCTCCTTGTGGAACTATCTTGGCCTTGGCTCCACCTCCGCCAATGGCGAGAAGAATGCCATGCGCGCTTTGCCGTCCTCATGGTACACCTCTCAGGAGATGTTCGAGCTAGAGCGCCGGGCGATCTTCTCCCGCAAATGGCTGCTGACCACCCACAAACTACGTCTCCCCAACCCCGGGGACTGGCTCCGCTACGAGGTCTCCGGCTTTCAATTTGTTATCGTCAAGGACCGCGAGGGAAACATCAACGCCTTCCACAATGTCTGCCGCCACCGTGCATTCCCCGTTGTCACTGAAGAAAAGGGAACATCCCGCATCTTCGCCTGCAAGTACCACGGATGGTCGTATGGGCTAAACGGCAAGCTGGCCAAGGCGCCGGGCTATCAGGAGCTCGACGGTTTCGACAAGAGCAAGAACGGCCTTTTGCCGATCCACGTGCATATCGACGCCAACGGCTTCATCTGGGTCAATCTTGACGCTGGCGAGATACCCGAGGTCGCCTGGGAGGATGACTTTAAGGGAATGGACCTGCTGCCCCGGTATGAGCACGTCAAGTGGGACGAGTACACCTTTGACCACACTTGGGAGCAGGAGGGCGACTATAACTGGAAGATTCTGGCGGACAACTACAACGAGTGCTATCACTGCGCGACAACACACCCTGACATTCCGTCCATTGCTGATCTGAGCGCCTACTCCGTCGAAACCAGGGACGGCGGCATTATCCACGATGGGCGCAGCAAGCCGGAGCAGGTTGCAGCCGGATTGAATCCCGCCAGCACATATTTCTTCCCCAATGCCTCCATAACCGTCTCGTAAGTCCTATCCTCTCACGTATCCAGCATACCCAACTAACCCAGTAAAGGCCCCACTTCTTCTTCATGCAGCGCTTCGTCCCCCTCTCGCCCACCCGATCCATTATGAAGTACGAAGTCTACCGCAACAAGAACTCCTCAGATGAAGACTTCGAGACAATCAACCAGATCTACAAGCGCATCATGTCCGAGGACAAGTACCTCTGCGACCTGACACAGAAGAACCTGAATGCTGGCGTCTTCGTCAACGGCGAGCTGCACCCCGAAATGGAAAAAGGACCGCTGTACTTCCAGAAGGTCGTCCGGGATCTCGTGGTGGAGCACTACGAGCGTGAGCAAAAGGCCAAGCAGGAGATCTGGCCCGCGAGGCAGAACCTGCCGAAGACTGCGACCGTCAGCGAGAAGGATATTTCGTTCTGCTCTAGTCTGAGCTGTCAGGCGACTGAGTGCGTGCAGCCGCCTGCGACTATTGCGTGGTGATTTCTTTTCTTTCTTCCATGCATTTGGCATGTTAATATTTGTTGGTAATGAGACTGTTTAGATATGGATCATATGAATAATGAAGTTTTACTATTGAATATATTTATCGCTTCTTCCCTATCCAAGTGTGTTAATCATTCCACGCTCAAATGTGATCTTGTGGGAGGAGTGTGAGTGGCGTTGGTGAAAGAGGATTGTGATGAGGTGTCGCGGAGTGAAGGCTGTTATCAATGCTCAGGGGTGGTAAACTAAATATTAGGTAGAAATATTATGCTTTTCAAATTCCCTTGTCATTTCAGTTATAGAAGCACTCTTTACATTTATTTTAGCGGTGTAGACAGGGTGGTTGAAAGTTAAATATGTTCTCAGCTGGAATATAAAAAGTTTCGGCGTGCAACAGTATATAACTATATATAGCCACAGCCCATAGGCAGGGAAATCAAATAGCCAGCCAAGATACCTACTACCAGAGGGGTACCATACCAGCGGTACTGCATATTCGATGTATATATCTAAGTTAGTATTCACTATCCTGCTATGTAAGTATTTTATCTCAATACTATATGAGCATGCCATATTCTGACATACTGGCTGTGGGATATATGTGGAGATAGTGGCATTTAGTAATACAGGGATACCAGCAAACAAGCTAAGAGAGGGGAATGCGGGGCCGGCTTCTCTTAACTTCAGAGATAGTCATCTTGTTTCCACCTGATTGGTGTATCCCGTTGATAGCATTCTTATGGTTTGATCCGCCGTCCAATAGGCCATTACTCCGTCCTATCTTGCCACTGCTAGGGCGCATTATGGAAGATCTAGCCCGACGTGGACAAACTTCCCCGTTACAAAGAACTAACTGAGTAGGCTTTCCAGGGTTTATCTAGTGACAGTTGTCTAATCAGGGCGATATCACGAGGCCAATCATGCTGCCCTACAGGGGTCAATGCTCACTTCCCCGCGGATTGTCGTCCCCTACTTGGATGGTTGATCTCGCTCCTCAGCGAGCCTTGAATGTCATCATCGTCATCTTCTTCTATTGCTCAAATATTTGGTGCATATAGTTTACGAGCTCGTCTTGACATATTTAAGCTCATTCGATATAATCATCGTGTCTATTAATAAATAATGACCCCGCCGGAAGGCACTCGGCGAAGACTTCGTTCCAACCACGCGTGTCTGAATTGCAGGTTAGCACCTCGCTAATATTCTCTACAATCAAGACTGAATGTGAAAAGGAGAAAGAAATCTCGATGTCCTGGAGAGAAGCCTGCCTGCTCGTGCTGTGTACGGCTTAACCAGTCGTGTTTCTACCCACCCGTGTCCAAGCCAGGATCAATAGGTGGCCAATCTGTACGCAGGCTCTAGTTTCACATGAACCGCGCTAATGAGATCCAGAAGGACCGACTCGCCGAGCTCGAAGAGAAAGTAAACCTCATCCTAAAAGGAAACATGTATGTATCACCTCAATTTGCTTCGACCAATTGCTCACGCTGGCGCAGACCAACCCGAGGGAGGGAATCAGTCCTCGAAGATGCCAAAGATCTCACAGAGGCAAGATTCACACAAAGTAGCCAGCCTCGCGATCGTCGCGACTCGAGCTATAGCGACCCGTCGCCCCCTAATCTCACTTTTGATGATACCAGTCCCCAGCCTTCGTCGCTGGCCGTTGCCCGAGCAGTCGATCTGTACATGAAGTATTGCCACCGACAGCCCGTCTGGTGCTTTAATTTTGAAGAACATGGGGATCTGGAATCCTTACCGGAAGAGCTCATCTGTAGTATCATTGCGCTGACGGCGCGGTTCTCGCACGAGGGGGAACACGGGCAGCACCATGCGGATACGGCGAAGAGTTTAATTATGCTGCGGATTGCGAATGGGACGGTGGAATTGAGTACGATTGAGGCTCTGTGCTTGCTGGCGTATTCTTCGTTTATTGGTAGGTGTCCAGATGCACTTCAGCTGCATGCGAGGTACTGATTGAAGTAGATGGCGATATGCACCTTGGTCGATTTCACCTCGGACTTGCATTTCAGCTCTGTCGGTCTGCTCTGCTCGACACAGAGTCCGCCTATACTCCGGGAGATCCCCACATAGAGCGGAAGAAGAGGTTATTTTGGAGTCTACAGCTATTGGAACAGTCGTATGGCCGTCAGACCGGACTGCTGAGCATTCCCTCGGAGACCTGGCGTCCGGTGGACTATTTCGCAAGCAACGGCAGAGAACCACAAAGAGACGCCGAGAAACCTCCCCCATTGCCGCGAGACACAATCGGCTGCGCTACGCCAGACGACACTGGCATCTGGAGCATGACGATCCACTTTGGCTGGGTCTGGAGCAAAGTACGCACATATGTGTCCGACTGTGCAAACAATCGACTGCGCGAGCCCTGGCGTCACGAGTCAATGTATTCCATGGTTCTTTCCGACCTGACAGAAATCGAGAACCAAACACCACTTTGCCATCGATACGACCATGTACGATTCTACGATCGACAGCCGGACGAACTGATCGTCAACCGCGCGTACTGGGTCCCCTGGCTCAAATTACAGTTCATGTACCATGCCATCCTCACCGTGCTCAACCATCCTTTCCTGTACATCATGGCCTCGCGGCATAACCCCAACCTGGCCATTCCGAATAGTTTCTGGCGCCGCTCGTCGGAGTTGGTACTTCTACATGCAACATGGATCGTGCGTATGATTGACATGCTATCGGACAAGGACGTACGCCTGACCGATCCCTTCTTCGCGCATGTGGCTGCGATCGCTGCGACGGTGCAGCTGTATTACTGCTGCGCTGGAGACCCAAGACTAAAGTACAAGTCCCGTGCGGATCTAGCCCGCTGTAGGGTGTTCTTGAGGTCGTTTGTACCGTTTTCCCGGGCCTGTGCATCTTTGGTATGTTCCCGTCCCTGATGGCCAAGTCGAGGCTAACAGATTAGAACCGATCTCTTGACCGTATGACGCGGATTGCAGCCGGCACAGAGAACGTAGATTACGACAGCTGGGTTCCGTCTAAGATCCATCTGAACATCCCCTTGATGTGGGATATCCTCCAGTTCACCTGCAGCGACGATTCCTATCCCGCTGTCCCGTCTGGAAGCCTCTTGCATTCCTCACTCAGTGCTTCCGCAACCAGAAACGACGCAGAGGAAAGCTCTACACTCGAAATCATCGTGACGACATCACCTGAAGTAACCGTCAACACCGCAGACGGCGGCCAGGGCGTCCCTATGCCTCTGTATCGGGCCCCGAATTCGTCCAAGGACAGCGATACGAGCCCAGCTACAGCTCGACGGTCTATGCCTCCCCCAGACGCAGTGGTAGCTCCGATCGACAGCCTTATGCTCAACACGCCCTGGCTATGGGCTGATCCGGCGCCATTTGGAGACGTGGATGATCTCGATTATAGCACGTCCGCTCCGGCGATAGGTGACATTGAAGGTTCGGCGTGGTGGAATCTGGGAAATCTATAACCTGCATACAAGCGCCAGGCGTTATGAAGTTGTGATTGATCACTCCATGATCCTCCAGACTGTGCACTGCTTATATTCTAGGACTAGGACTAATGAGCCTGCCGATACGCGTCTTACAGCCTGGCATCAGCCACGAATGCACCACCTGAACTCAGCGAGTCTCTCCCGTGCGACATAATGTCTTTCCCTCCAGCAAGATCACAGCTCAGAGCAACTCCTAATTCCCACCAGCGAATACCACAAACGCAGCAACTACCAGACGATATCCCAAAGCGACTGCCCGCCCGCATTGACAGCCAAAGCAATTCATGAGTCCCCATCGTTACAATGAGCCCCAACGCAGATTGTATAGCTAAGATTCGATATAGGATGAAGCACTTGCCGTTGTACAACGCCGTTTGCCATTCTCGAGTCGCCTCATTGTCACGGTCTGCGATCCATAACTCCGAAGCCGAAAGCAACGCCATATCGAGCATGATGAATCCTAAGTCGTTCACCATAATGTCGAAAGTGATAATGCCAGGTGTGTGGAAGATAACACACATCATTTGTATAACCACTAAGACATTCACTCCGGTCGTACATATTAAAGTGGACTTGAAGGACAGCAGTGCCAGCTGTGGTGGACAAAAATAACGTAGATGAACCAGTAAAAATGCAAGATATACGCAGAGGAATGCCATTCCCGAAGCGGCAAACTTTTCCCCTCACAACCCCACATGAACACGTTTCGATGACGAAAATGATTAGATAGGAGAGGCAAGAGAACTATTTTTACTCCTCTTGTCTGGATCCCGGCTGCCGTTCCATGGCCGATCATCTGGTCGGTTGATACGGTTGCCTTTGCCGCATCCCGCGGTTCGTCCAGCATGACCATCACACTGCACGGAGTTGGTTATCTATCTAGTTGCGGGGTAGTAATAGATGACTATACTACATCATGTATATACAAGTATGACCATGAGAGTCAAGAGCTAGTCCTCAATGCAAACATGGCACCCTCACCACACATCGTCATCATCGGCGCTGGTATTGTCGGCGCCAACCTCGCCGATGAGCTGGTCTCCCGAGGATGGAGCAATATTACCGTCGTCGAACAGGGCCCGCTGCAGATGCCCGGTGGCTCGACATCGCATGCTCCCGGCTTAGTCTTTCAAACCAACCCGTCCAAGACAATGACCCGTTTCGCACAGTACACGGTTGAGAAATTGCTTTCTCTCGAGAAAGACGGGCAGAACTGCTTCAACCAGGTCGGTGGCTTGGAGGTCGCCACCACGCCGGAGAGACTTGAGGAGCTGAAGCGGAAGCATGGGTACGCGTCTGCGTGGGGAATAGAAGCGCGGCTCGTTAGTCCAGCCGAATGCGTGAAGATGTATCCACTTCTGAACGAGGAAATCGTGCTCGGGGGTTTGCATATCCCCAGCGACGGGCTGGCGCTCGCAGCACGAGCCACACAGCTGCTCATCGAGCGCACGCGAAATGCAGGTGTGCGCTACTTAGAAATGACGCCGGTCACAGGTATCCAAAAGACAGGGAATCTCGTTACAGGCGTCATAACCTCCGCCGGAGTCATCAGCGCGGACATCGTAGTCTCCTGTGCAGGGTTCTGGGGCGTTGAGGTAGGCGCCATGGCCGGCGTGCCCATCCCCCTCCTCCCCCTAGCGCACCAGTACGCCAAAACCACCCCCGTCCCAGCGCTGGCAGGCCGCGAGATCAACAACCGCACCAACGGACTCAACGCCACGTTCCCCATCCTCCGCCACCAGGACCACGACCTCTACTACCGCGAGCATGGCGACGCCTACGGCATTGGCTACTACGGCCACCGCCCGATGCCCATCGAGGCGTCCTCGCTCGGCCGTACCCCCAGCCACGTCGACGAGAAGACCATGCCGTCCAGACTGAACTTCACAGCCGAAGACTTCGCCCCCGCCTGGACCGAAACAAAGAGACTCCTCCCTGCGCTGCGAACATGCCAACTCGCCGACGGCTTCAACGGCATCTTCTCATTCACGCCCGACGGCGGCCCGCTGGTCGGCCCCGCCCCAACTCTCGACAACTTCTACGTCGCCGAAGCAGTCTGGGTGACGCACTCGGCTGGTGTCGCGCGCGCACTAGCCGAGTTGCTGGTAGAGGGCTCGTCCCGCATCGACCTATCCGAATGCGAGCTCTCCCGCTTCGAGGAGGTGCAGCTCAGTCGTGAATACGTGGCTGAAACATCTTCACGGAATTTCATCGAGATCTACGATATCCTGCATCCGCTGCAGCCGCGTGAGTCGCCCAGGCAGCTGCGCGTGAGTCCGTTCTACGCGCGGGAGAAAGAGCTCGGCGCGTTCTTCCTTGAGTTGGGCGGGTGGGAGAGGCCGTTTTGGTATGCCGAGAACGAAAAGCTCGTAAGGTTTCTTCCGGCGGAATGGCGGCCTGTGGAGAGGGATGCCTGGTCGGGGAGGTATCATTCCCCTGTTGTCGCGGTTGAGGCGTGGAAGACGCGGAATGCGGTCGCGGTGTATGATATGACTTCGTTCCACCGGTTCGAGATGTCTGGGCCGGGGGCGAGGGCGATGCTGTGTCGGTTGATGACAGGCTGTGTACCGGAAGTAGGACAGATTGCTTATACGCTGCTGTTAAACGAGCGGGGTGGCATCCGCAGCGATATCTTTGTGACGAGGGTCGGCGAGGAAATGTTCCAGATTGGAGCAAACAGCGCGACTGACTTTGCGTATCTCTCCTGTGAAGCTCAGCGACAGTGCCAGAAGTCTCCAATGCAGTGGGTTCAGGTGCGCGAGGTGACGGGCCATACCTGCTGTCTTGGTCTTTGGGGGCCTCGCGCCCACGACGTCATTCGCACGTTAACCACTGACGACCTTTCCAATACCGGGCTGCCATATATGCACGCTAAGCGCACCACCCTCGGGGGCCTCCCCGTCACAGTCCTCCGCAAGTCCTACGTTGGCGAAAGCGGTTGGGAGATTCAGACGAGCGCTGAGTACGGACTTCGCCTGTGGGATGTTATATGGGCCGCGGGCCAACCGCACGGTCTTATTGCCGCAGGACGAGCAGCCCTCAACGCGTTACGACTGGAGAAGGGATACAGGACCTGGGGGGTGGATATGACCAGCGAGCATGATCCCTTCGAAGCGGGTTTGGCTTCCGTCGTGCAGGTGGATAAACAAGAAGATTACGTGGGTAAGGCTGCGGTGCAGCGACTCGCAAGGAGGCAGCCTACCCGTCGACTACGGTGTTTGACCATCGACGACGGACGGTCGATGGTGATGGGTAAGGAGCCTGTGTTTTGGAAGGATAAGGCTGTGGGATATGTTACCACTGCTGCGTTTGGGTATACGATTCGGAATCCTATTGCGTATGCTTGGCTTCCTTCATCGATTCGAGACAGTGAAACGGTGGAGGTGGAATATTTCGGGAGGAAGATCAGGGCCACGGTTACAAAGGAGCCGGCCTATGACCCTAACGACCGGGCGTTGACTGGGGAGACGGTGGCTGAGCCTGAGCTGAGGCCGTTGAGGCATCGTCTATAGGCGTTTACCCGTTACATATACTCCCGAGTTTACTGAACGAGATTATGATTCATCTGCTTTATCAAGCTTGCTATTTCTTGAGTGGTCGAGGAGACGAAATCACAAAGCGATTTACCCACATCCAGTCACATTAGTCTCATTCGAACGATATTGACCTCACGTAATCCGCCATCGATAGACAATGTCAATTTGAGACCAAACGATATCCTCGGCCTCTTTTGTACCGAGCCCAGATACACTATAGTCTCGAGATTGGTGGGATTTCCGAACCCCCGGATTCCCCGCATTATGGCCTGAAGATCCATTAGCGAGCCCCCGCTAATAATCATGCCGAGATCATCCTGCGGGGATTATTCTAGATTGAGTTACCCCGGACTTTGCTGAAGGAGCTAAGTTATGATGCTATAGGGACCCCGCGCTGAGCGACACCAATAGACGGGAAGCAAGAATCCTTCGGTGGAAGACGCCTTCGCGATAGATTCAGTCCACCGGGCCAAGGGAACTCCTGCAGGATCAATGGGGATACGCAAATTGTGTGAGGGGTTGTCATCGCCCAGATAGGACGTTATGATATATATCCTCCGACTTTGGCTGTGATTCCGACGGAGACGTAAACAGTTCTGTCGATATATACCATAAAGCTAAAATTCGAGCCAAAAGTGACGAACATGAAAAGCCTCAACTCCTTCTTCTGTGCCTCCACATTATTAGCAGGCCTAGCGTCCATGAGCACTGCGGCACCAACTACCCGCCCCCAGCGCCAAATCCTCCTCTGTTCAGATAGTACAACGATGCCATATGGCACGACTAGCCTAATCCAAGGGTAGCTCACCTCCCAATAGCCACAAAAACCTACTGACTCTCTAGATGGGGCTACTACATGCACAACTTCTTCGACCTGAACATCACGAACCTCGCGCGCGGAGGACGCAGCACCCGCTCCTTCATCAACGAAGGGCTCTGGGCTTCTCTACTTGATCGCATCGTCCCCGGAGAAGGCACGTTCGTCCTCATCGAGATGGGCCACAACGATAACGGGGATCCGAAGACGGACGTGAAGAATCGAGCGACGCTTCCTGGTATTGGGCCGGAGAGCGTCGTTGTGGCTAGTAATGCTACCGGAGGGACAACGGAAAGAGTATACACGTTTGGCCATTACCTCCGGAGGATGATCCGGGATGTAAGGCAGGCTGGTGGTGTTCCGGTGCTGAGTGGGATGGTTCCGGTCATGTCGTGGACGGGGGATGTGCTTCGACGGGATTGGGCTTTTGCGGATTATGCGCGTGAGGTATGTGAAGCCGATATAGGGGAGCTTGGGGAGTTATAACTAAGTGAGGTCAGGTGGCCGAGGAAGAAGGGGTGGAGTATATCGATCATACGAAATATGCGGTGAATCGCTGGCAGGCTTTCGGGTCGCTCAATGCTACCATGCCGTATTACCCGCTGAATGACTATACGCATACGAGCTGGACGGGAGCTGAGAGTAAGGCTTGTGCTGAAATTGAGAGGAACTCGCTGACCAGCCTGTAGTTAATGCCGAAGCTCTGGTGACAGCTGTCAAGTGTGGCCATCATTACTGGTGGAAGTCGCAATTGGCCTGGTATCTGAATCGCAATGCAAGCAAGATCGACTATCCTTGCTAGTTAATGTGGCCATCATAGGTGAGCTGGTGAGAATATCAACCTCCAGGTGCAGAATGTTCATGTCGGAATCACTCGACTATTCCCCGGTGCGTGTGGATTCGCTATGATCTATATCACGACATACACCATAAAGTTACTTCTCTCAAGGAGCAAAGGCAAGAAGACGATCCTCCAGATATAGTGTTGTGTATGCTATTCAATGCTTCTTCAGCATTATATACCGCTCTGCGGAACAAATATCGTGATAATTCACAAGTACTATGGAGAACCTCCTCGTTCAACAGGACTGTAGATGACCAATTCTTGTCATCCTTATTGTAGATTTCTCAAACCTGGACACGCTTCGTCTGTGGCCGAACTTCTTCTCTGCCCGAACCCAGCATGCAATGCCACCAGCAAGTTTTTAGGACTTGTAGAACGCAGCAGAATAATGTGGAACTTCTTTACAATGTAACTCGCGGCTAGGAGATTAGCCGACAGGGCTAGCATACAAACTGATCCCTTGTAAGCAACAGCCAGGCCCTGATAGGAAAAGTATGATGTAGACTGTATCTAGCTGATAGAATGTCCCCCTTCACTGACAAATAAGCTAGCGAATTGCCGGGAACCCTTGTTCATTGAACTTGATAGTGACTGGCTCCGTTAATTTCTCAATGCTCGGCTTTAGGGAACATCTAATATTGCCGCTAAACTATTCTCGTTTTGCTAGTCTTCAATCAGGCAGCGCTGTACCCCATCGTTGCCATGCCAAACTGTGCTATGGTGCGCAGTCTATCGATGTCCAGAGGCAGAATATCCCCTGGATTTGCGCCAGGTCTGGCCGACTGGCCAAAAATCATCCGCCGAGTCAGGGTTATTGCCTGATTACCTGGTTGGATGCCCGGTGGAACCGGGAAGATTTGCTTCTTTCGTCGTTAGCTATCTAGAACACAATGATGATTAACAAGAACATATCCCGCACCTCGCGTTGCTGGAGCCGTGGCATGCCACTTCTGTCTAATGTGTAGAGCTCCACGACACCGCGGACACGGCGGGTTGTGCGGTTGGCGGTCCAGTTTATAATGACGGCAGCCTGGACGGCGCCATTCCCTCCTACGAGCCATTCGCCTGCATCTTCTCGCAGTCCGTTGAGGGATTCGCTCCAGCCGCTCTCAAAGACAATTCTGGGCATCATGGCGTTTGGCACGTTGATTGCTACATTGGGTGCCTTCTCGATGCCAACAAATGGCCCATCGGGGAATTCATAAACTTCTAGCAATTAGAACTGCATGAGATGGAATGAACGGAGGTGCATCGCTTTACTGGTATTTGCTGTGGTATACAGCATGTCGGACTCATTTTGAGTGAGTTGCCCGGAGACAAGCCATTGGATCTCGCTTTGGTGGCCCCAAACCTGGTCCACATTGTGCAGAGATGACGCCGAGGCTACAACTCGTAGGATCAGAGTGAAGGGGTTATAACTCTTGCTAATAAGGGAAATACGTTATTCGCATTATCGTTCTTGTATGCTGCTACATTGACGATACTTGCTTACCAGAAGCCAGCTCTTGTCCGCTCAAGTGTCTCTCGGACATTCTCCATCCAGGAAGGAGCGATGTTGTCGTAAACAAGCTCGGCGTACATGACATCTTTTGTTGCTCTTGCCTCGAAGATCTTCGCTACTAAGTGCTTGTGGAAAGACTGTTCGTCAGGTAATTCCAAGCCGGAATACCGGAGGATCAAAGAGTCATGGCTTGTTGCCATTTTGCAGAGCTCGAACTCGAGAACAATTCTGTTAAGAAAAGGAAATAATGAGAATAGTGCCTCTAATACAGATTAAAAATGATGTCGACATGGGTCACGCTGTCATTCTCCGAGAACCATGGGAAGGCTATCATTTACTGAATAGCGCCAAGAGCTTTATGCTACAAGGAATAACAGGTTACCAAGAACTATGCTAATTTTCCAAAATACTTCCACCCAAGGTAACCGGATACACCCAACGCAGGCACCAGTAGCGCCCCCAACCTGAGCATAGCGGCCCTGGTTCTCTCGTTAAAGTATTCCTCCACAAGCCCCTTAAAATTATCGGCGTCGTTGCCGCCCGGATATTTCTCTTCGGGAATGGGCACACCCAGGAACGGGCAAATCTGCTCCCATCCCAGCCCATCTTCAAGCTTGACCACCAGCAGACGGTCTTTAGGAACCGTATTTTTCACTGCCTTGATACTGCAGTTCCATGTCAGCATTCTCCGCCGTCTAGCTATATCTCAGGGCACTTACTACTCTACGTAGTTCCTCCTGAGAGCCGCCTCATTACCCGGCTGGCCCGGCTTTGTGCTGTCAGCAACGACGGCATACAGAGTGGTGTTGAGAGCGAGAAAGGTCCCTAATTCCTTGTCGAAATGCTTGAGCACGTTCAACGGAAACGAAGCGGCCGCCTTGACGACAAAGCCCGCCGTGCCGTTGACCGACTTGGCCCACCGATCGGGGTCCCGCTCCGTCAGGATGAACTTAACCTCGGGGTCCTGTGCGTACTCGTCGAGGAGGGCTGGGCCAAGGAAACTCGGGATCTCAATAAGGCACTATAGCATGGTGAGTATCCAGAACGCAATCGGGTATGTGGACACGTACATCATAGTCGGCTGTCAACTTGTCCAAGTCAGCCTTGTCGAACCGTTTGATGCCTGATAGCCGATTGTGCTCCGCGATTACGGCCTCTAGGAGGGCTGCCATCCCTTGTTTGCCCTGCACTAGTGCCACTTCGTACATGTGGTAGGGCTTGTAGCCAAGTATCTTCATTGCAAAGTAGAGACCAAGCGTCCCAGTTCTGGACGCTGATCAGCCACATGTTATCGTGCATTCGAATGGTAAAGGCATTGCCTACCGGCTACAGCTGGCGACAATGACCTTCTTCTTTTTCTTCTCCGCTGGCTCAGCCAGCTTGTCGATCGCTCGTGACATGATGCTGTTGTTGCTGTTATGCTACGGTAGCTGAGTTTCAGTCACCAAAACGAGGCGCTGACTTCTTATAGAAATTGTTGTCATGTTATCGAGCTCTGCTCGCCTTTTAAACAGGGGCTGGCCGTCTAATGTACATGCGACAACAAATGGGCAGTAAGCACTAGGTTCAGCTCCGCATCGGCTTCAGCCTGGAAGCCTATCATGAGATCCAACAGAGAATGAGCCTCAAATCAGGCGCCACATGGCTTTCGGGCTAAGGTCAATTGGACTAGTGCTGACTGCAGGTCAATCTGCCACTCCACCGTTGAGGCTGAATGATTGAAACACGGCTCAGTTGTCTCACTGATTGATTTGCTAGCCATGCTTAGCTCACCTTCCTAAGTCAGTTGTTAGACTTTGCGCTGGCGGTGGCTACGCTCGTACATACGGAGTAGTTCTAGTAGGTATCCCCGAAATGAGAATGGGAGATTCAGCCCAAGAGGATCCTTTAGGCAGTGATCTTCATAAACACTAAAAATAATTAGCCAACGAAAGGTGATTCCTTCAGATTATATCCAGCATACTAAATTAGACAAGTTTACCGTACAGGTCTGACTTAGCGACTAGCTATTCCATCTGAAAGTCAATAATATCAACATGCAGTCCAGGCGGCACTTCCACATTCTGCAGTTCCTCGATCTTTACATCGTCCGGTGCTTCGACGCTGCAGGAGATAACTATCAGCACTGTCTTGCTCCAGATTCATTTATGAAATGGAATCATACGATATGAAATGTACAGGCGGAGTGGTCAATGTGGAATCAAAAACGTCCGGGAACTTGAGGTTCCGATCGTGGTATATCTCGCGAAGACTGCAGTCCGGATTAGCTACTGCACTGCAGATTTCTAGGTTTCATACTTCTCGGCCAACTTCTTGCCGTCGCCGTAGTAATCGTGCGCGAGCTCGTTGTCGAAATGGATATCGAAGGTCTGTATCCAGTAAGAACGGAACAATGCCTCGGGTCAATACACTTCGTCGTGAGGCTTACCAGGTCCTTTGTCATTTTGGGATATTTACAGAGGGTTTTGAATTATGGTTAATGTACAGTTAGATACTTTCAACACTTATTTGATTGAAACGGACGCTGGCTAGTTATATGGGTTTGGGTGGTGGCACATATGCGGACTGTTTGAGTTTGGGGATGACATCAGTGATGATGTCCTCCAGTCATGCTCCATCATATGATAATTATATAGTATGACAACTGCTTTGTCCGTCCCTTGTTAATTAAATCATTGTCTTGTATAGCTGCAGGATCAGAAAGTTTGTCACCTACATTGTTGAAGCTTTGCAGCAGGTCGCCGGGGCATGTCCTATCTAGTAGGTATTAGAGTACTAATAAAGGTAGCGCTAGGCGGAAACTGGTCTTTAGATATCAAGAATACAAGGGGTGTGATGCATCTCATTTGCTTGCTTTTTTGATCCTAATCAGGTCGACTACGCTCCCTTGACCATGAATCTGATGATAGAGTAATAGATGATGAACGTCCGTCTATGTGCTGTATATAATGAAGTGGAGGGTGACTTAATAATAGCGTCTCGGCCGAGGATATGGAATAAGGCATAGATTAGCACCTAGTTTATACTGGCAGCAGATTAAGTGGAAGGCTGAACGTGTGCTGTATCAGGAAATAAACTGTAACTCGTGTGTCGAGCTGGATGATACGTTAGTCCAGGCCTTTCAATGAGACTTCTCACAGCGCGACCTTAGCGCTTAAGAAAACTGGCATTGACTGGATAGCTATAAATAGGCAGATCGCGTGTAGAAAGATCTCCTTTATCTGCCCAAGAAGAAGCTTACTGTCTCTATCCCTTCTTTGAACTGATAAAACAGGATTCCTATGTGGCCGCGGGAATTTCTAAGGAGGCATTTCATCGCCTTGCTCAACCGATTCAAGCGACCGCTTAACTGATCGACATAATTGCTTTTTCATATTGAGATCATCGTCGTCTTGCAGCTGAAGAAATTGCAAAATGTGAGCTCTCTGATGTAGTAAAAAGATTCAAGGCTTCATCCACTTTTAATGATTGAGTATCCCGTATTGAGCAAATTCGTCATTTCCTGCTCTGCCCTCTGAACTTGCTATAGTTATAAGCCGGGGAAATTCCTTACATTAACAGAAGAAGACTGACCATTCTAGACCTGATGAGTTTGATATAAGATAGCATTCATATAAGAGAAAGCCTGACTTTGAAAGATATCTCGTAGTTATTTCATAGACTATAAAGAAGGCATAAAGTACAATAGAGTTTTATATATGCACATGCAAGTCTCACAGAGTACGCGCTAAGGGCTTATATTATAGCGCAAATATACATGAATACCCCTTTCTAGACCAGGATTTACAGTATCTGGCACACTGGCTCTAACTTGTGATACGAGGAATCAGTGAACCTGTTTCTCTCATACTGTGGATCCCATGAACAAGCCCTACTCTCAAGATTGTTCATCTCTCGATTCAGTGGAATTTCCTCCTTCAAGCGCCTGAACTGCTCAATCACGCGGAGCTTACGGAACGGTTGTGCGTGAAAACATCCGCTCAGGATACTCAAACACGGTTGATTTGAAAGCGTTCTCGTGATAAGAACCAGAATTGGAGCGGATATTGTGTTGATTGCTGCGGGATTTACATTTGCAAGGGAAGTACCAATGAGGATGCAAGAGGGCATGGGTGATTAGGCACTGTTGGATACCTCAGTGTTAGCGGGCACGGAGGACCTGGACATGTTATCGGACATGGACTGGGAACTGGCATAGTATGATTCTTCATTCGATCTAAAAACATACGGTACTAGAACGCCTCTAGGAATATGGACTTTTTATACACAGATTCTGACGGGCGACTTGTATATCTCGCAGTATGGGCGGTGGTGTGCTTCCCCACCAATACATCCCACTTTGCTGCACCTCTACCATTGTGAACGAATCTATAGCACAATGTAACAGGAATCATTTGAACCCCGTAGGGCTATATTAACAAAATTCCCAACTAGAAAAATGTCCTTCGCATGAGAGATTGATTGGTCGAGCCGACACAGGTTGGCTCCAAAGGTAGCGTACATCAAAAAAGTATGCGTCGATCTTGAAAAGGCATGGGAACACGATGAGGGATAGAGCAAACATCTACGCTGCTGGCATTGGAACCTGCTGTGTCACACAGTGGATCACTCCACCACTTAAGGGAATGGCGTTGAGTTGCACCTGTCGCACCGTGCGCTCCGGCATCAGCGCCTGCAGGGTTTCCCTCGCCTTGCGATCGTACTCCTCGACGCCGAATCCAGGAATAATCACTCCTCCGTTGCAGAAATAGAAATTGGCGTACCCAGAAACGAACTCGTCGTGCTCTTGAATGCCCAGGTCCTCCGGACCAGGCTCATCGATCGCATGCAGTTCGAATTTCCGGCCCTTCGCGTCTGTTTCGTTTTCCAATATGTTCCGGATCTCGTGGGACATATCCAACCACACCTGTGGGACACTGGGGTGATGGCGTGACCAGACGAGGACACCCGGGCGGATGAATCGCACCTCAGCATCCACATGGCAGTCGGTGATGTCGAGTCCCTTCCGTCCAGGAACCCAGATAACTTTCTCCACGCCAAGGACCCGGCGCAGTTCTGCCTCGATCTCATCACGACTCAGGCCCGGGTTGCGCTGGTCGCAGACCATATAGCTCTCGGCAACAATCAAGGTGCCCTCGCCGTCAACGACGAGACCGCCGCCCTCCGTGCGGATGCGTGATTTGACCACCTGCACGGGCGATGGGGTGGTGTCGCTCTCGATGACATTGCGAGCGAAGTCTGTGTTCTCCTGCAAAGATTTCGGCGACATGGAAGGGTTGGCGAATCGGTAATCCCCATCGATGCCTTCCCATCCGTTTTTATTGCCCCATTCGTTGAATTCGAAGCTGATCGCTAGTCTCTGCTTTGGATCTAACTCGCCCGATGCGTCGTGAACATACACCGGGCCAGTATCGCGTACCCAACAGTGGTTGATGGGCGTGGGGATGACGCTCACTTGGGAGGGGTCGGCTAACTTGCGGTTGACAAGGTCCTGGGCAGCAGATACGTCTTCTGGACGCGCGTACAGCCGGACGGGTTCAAACTCTGCGATTGCAGCGGCAAGGTCGACTATTTCACTGCAGTTCTCATCGTGGAGCTCGCCGCAAGTCGAAGCTCGGGATGGGAAACCAAGTATGGTAGCAAGATGAGGATGCCACTCGGGCGGGAAAAAGAAGCGACCAGTTTCCAGAGGAGGCAACATGACGCGGGAATATCTTTTAGCGGGATAGATCTGATGCACAACTCGCAGTGGGACGATTTACACGGATGAAGAAAAGAGCTTCTTATAGACATGAAAGGAGTGTGTGCGGTATGTATGTCGGCTGCCTCCGGACCCCACTGGCAGGAACTACACGCAGAAAATCTCTCCAGTCAGCAGTACGATAACAGCTTTCCTTGATTTGAGGTTCAGCTGAACCCCAAGGGCGCTTGCAAGTCTCATAAAATGTAGCCCATGCATTCTTCGCTATGAGAAGCCTGTAATTGGCGGGATAGACATGGGATCATGCATAGATCACACGCAGCCCCGCGTACCCAAGGCCAATCAGGAGCTGTAGCTGAGGGTGAGAGCTGATGCATCCGGGATCTTCAGTTTGAAAATAATGAGACAGAGCTGAAAGGAAAACCTAATTGAGCCACAGAATCAACTGCGCTGAGAGAATAGGGTGTCCGCGGCAGTGGGGAGCTGAAATCGGCTCCACCAAACAATAGCTGCATGCGTAGTCCTGGTACAATGACAGGATGATTTGCCAATCGTGATACGAAGGATGTTGAGGGAATGGTTGTGTGGTTGATGAGGGGTTCATCAGTTACTCTGGTCCCGTTCTAGATACCTATGATGCTAACCGCTTCAAAGGGTCCCATAGGGGGTCGGTGCTGCTACTGTCAGGTGTTCCTCTTCCTCTTCCGTCTCCTCAGGCTCATGGCCATAGGTCCGATTACTCAACCAAAAGGAAGGTATGACCATGGCTGCAGACAGTGCCCCCAAGGCCCAAGCTACAGCTTTCCACCCATAGTTGTCAAACAGAGCATCACCCAGGATGGGACCGATGGCCAGGCCAGCGTAGTTAGCCATGGTTTGCAGACCAAAAGCCTGAGCAACCGCCCCTTTCTCACCGAAAATTCCGGGCGACTGCTGTTCCATCTCTTCGATTACCATCTGTGACTCGACGTACAATCCCGGGTGCCCGAGATCGGGGCAGATGCCGCAGAAAGCAACCAACACGCCGAAAAGAATCTTCTGGGAGACGGAGTCATGGTTCACAAACTGAAGACAAACCAATGAAGGCGTCAGCAATGAATACCCAATGACTGCCATGATGCGGACCCCAAAGCGGTCGCACAGCCTTCCTACAGAAGTATCAGCATTTTGTTCTTTGGTGGGCAAGACTACTGGCCTCAGTTGTCGACCTACCAAACAGTGGCTCCAAAAGCGACGGTATCGCCATGACGAGGAAGACCAGACCGGCTGCAAACGAGTCCCATCCGAACAATTTCTCCACAAAGCTGGGCACGGTCTGATATTTTGGGTCAGAAATCCATCGCGTCTTCTTGAGGCCCTGTGAGCACTTACCGCGTCAAAAGCACCTATAATAATCCCATCAACCGTGAGTGCCCAAAGCGTGATGGCGACTCGCGGTTGCTTCAGCAATTTCAGCGAGGCAAAAGCGTCACCCCGTTGCACATTTGAGCCTGACGGTGGATGGGTAGTATCTGCATCCGAAGCCACGTCGTGGTCTCCTGGATCTGTTGAAGGAATAGCACTGTACCGTGCAGAATTATTGCCGCACTCTACCTCACCCTTCTCTAATACAGCCAAACGCAGTGCCGCGTCCAAGGCGACAATAGCAAATCCCAGGGCACAAACGGCATAGTATCCGCCAACCTTGTTTAGGAGGCCCCCCAGGGGTGGGCCCGCTATAAGGCCGACCATGCTTCCTGTTCCCATATATCCCAAGGCCTCCCCGAGACCTTGTTTTCCGACCACATCCTTCAAGAGTGCAAGACCGGCGACCTCCACCATGGCGGCAGATGCACCTTGCAAGAGTCGAGCAATGATGTACGTTGTTACAGATCGTGCAACCGTGAAAAGGCACATTGACGCAGCGAGTAGAACGAGGCCAGCCAGGAAAGGAACTTTGCGCCGCCCCGTTCGGTCAACGCAGTAACCAAAGACGGGGCAGGTGAAAAATGCTGCAGCTGTTTCCGCAACGAGCATAATACTAGTCCAGTAGACCTCTAGCCATCGGAAGAAAGTGTCAGTGATCTCCCCTTCCCAATCACTGACACCATTTGAAGCGGGGCGAATACATACTATCCTGCGGTAGCACCCCTGCGCGAGCCACCAGAACGGATGGCATGATAGGGACGATCTAAAAGTCGTTGAGCAAAGGAGCATACTGCATGAGCCTGATCACCACGTACCATTCCATAGAGAAATAGCGTCTAATAGTCCGATTGTCAGTAGTGAAACTGCCAAACGGGGGTGTCGATGGCCAGACATACCGTCATGTAAGAGACGGACACGACGGTGAGGATAAACCATCGAGAAGAGCGCCACGATGGCGCCAACCTCCTCGAGTCTGCGTTCGATAACATGTCTTTATGCAGTCTTATTGCTCAGCTAGTATACTCTGGTCAAATCTGAGCTCGAGATCTGATGGTCGAAGTTGGAGTAGTTGATTGTGATTGTCGGGCAGTAATCACAGCCAGACAAGATGGTGGAAGACCAGTTGGCGGCACGCTTGCTTCGAAGCAAACACATATATCCAGCCTCTGGCAGGTGTCACAACCCAGAAAACCAGGCATGCAGAAGGATACTCCGTACAGCTGTAGGAGTTGGTCAATTCGGGGCCACTTACAATATTTGCAACGTGCATAAATGCCTCAAGGGGCCACTGTGTACGATTCCCGCGGTTTGATAGGTCTTGACTGGGAACATTTCCCAGCCGGGTGTCTGTCGTCGCCAAGGGAGCCTGGGCGACTTCCTTCCTGATGCTGTTGTGGGGTTGCCAAGAGGTGATCGACAAGAATGTTTTTGCGGGTTTTTGGCCGGGATTGCCCTTGTCCTCACTCATCACGAAGTGCGACCAGAAGGATCAATCAAAACTGCTCATCAGAGCGTGCGCGAGACCCGATTGCTTTTTGCGATGAGCGGCGGATGGCAGCTTTGGTCGCGAGATGTACCAGCCAATCTCTTCAAGGTGTTCTAGGCAATGGAGACATGCTGCAGATCCTTGGGTGACTTTTGTTTGCCTCCTTGGCTGCGACAAGAGAACGCATGGGGAACCCAAGGATCCGCAACAGAGCTATTGGTAAGGTTGAAGCGTAGGTGGCTGATGCGTAAGAGACGATCTGGTGACGATCTGCAAGGATACAGCGCCCTGAAGTCCAGCCCCAATATTCATTCAGCTATGGTTGCTTTTTGTGATTTGGATTGCAGTTTTAACCACTTTGACAGCTCAGAATACAGGGAACGAGCGATGGGATGCCACCATTTGTGTGAATTGGCCAAAAATACGATTGAGAGACAGTGGCTGGCTGAACCCTCGTATGTGTGATTTCGTACGTTCACTCTGGTCGCCCCGTAGGCCGATCAGCCTGGGTTGCAAGTACTGAACTGCCACAGTTCTGTACCTCATTTTGCTCGTACATGTCGTAATGGGATTCAGCGACATCATGGTCTGTGCATGAACGGTGGGTCAGCATGTACTGCCATAAGAAAGGTGGCCATCGCTACCAACCATAGTACACCAGTTTTGCGCCAGACCTCACTGCGGAGTAATGGACTCGACAGAGCGGTTGATTGATTTGGCGATTCAAACTCGTCTGTTTAGTTTGAGCAGTCGTGATGGTTGGGGCATTGCTGACGAGCCCTTTTTTGTCGCGGATCTGGGTCAGGTTATCCGCCAGCATCGCCGATGGAGGGTGAACCTGCCAGACGTGCACCCTTTTTATGGTCGGTGCCCCCTCCCATCCAAAGTTCTGACATCCCTCGTCTTGACGCTAATTGTCGGCGGCTGCAGCGGTGAAATGCAACCCCGATCCTAATCTACTCAAACTTCTAGCAAACCTGGGCACAGGCTTTGATTGCGCCTCGATAGAGGAGCTACGTACAGTTCTTAGTCTAGGGGTCGATCCATGCCGCATCATCTTCGCCAATCCCTGCAAATCTGCCTCCTCTTTGGTCTTTGCGGCTCGAACAGGTGTGACGCGAACGACCTTTGACAACCTTGATGAGCTGGATACCATCCGAACCTTTCTACCAAATGCAGAACTTGTCCTGCGAATTTATGCCAGCGACAGTGATGCTTTGATAGACCTGGGGGAGAAGTTCGGTGCCACAGTTGAGGCCTCGTTGCCTCTATTGCAACGAGCACGTGAGCTAGGGTTAGATGTGTGTGGGGTGAGTTTTCATGTTGGTACGTTGCTTCCAGGGCCATTGTTTCCCAACGTATTCACCACTTCCTTTCAGGAACCGGGGCCTCCAATGCATCAGCCTATGTGAACGCCATCCGGCATGCCAAGATTGTCTTCGGATATGGCAAGAGCCTGGGGTTTGACATGAACCTTCTGGACATTGGTGGAGGGTTCCAGGACTGTAACTTGGAAGATATTGCATGTACTCTGAGACCAATGCTCAAAGAAGAGTTTCCTTCTGGGGTCCGCTTGCTTGCCGAGCCGGGTCGTTACTATGTTCGCAGCGCCTACACCCTTGCGTGCAAGATTCTGTCCAGACGGCGTCACATCGGTACAGATGATCACGACAGGCCAGATATGCTCTACCAGAACGACGGGGTATATGGAAATTTTATGAACGTACTGATTGAGAAAGAAACTGTGCGGCCATCCTTGGTCGCATACACTTGGCCATTCCACAGCCACGGCAATGATACTCGGCGGAAGCTCGAGGAGCATCGATACACGATCTGGGGCCCCACTTGCGACAGCATGGATTGTGTTGCAAAAGATGTGCCCATGACCTCAGAGATCCGCATAGGTGATTGGCTCAAGTACAAGAATATGGGTGGTGAGTCTTTGCATGCCAGACTGCCCGGCATAGAACCTAAGACTGACTATCCCCGGAAGCCTACACCACAGCAACGGCGACTCAGTTCAATGGGTTTTCGAACCAGTATGACGTGATCTACATTAATACAGAGTCGATGGACCATCAAGTGATGCATAGGAAGAGCGTTGGCAAATCTATATCTGGATCATTTACGTAATTTTACCATACCGCTTTGATCGTTTGTCATTCTAGCTTAAGCCATCATGTCGGTGTGGGAAAAAGCTTCTTTCAAGTCATCATCAGGTTGTTCCCCTTGTACTAGGCCTATGGTTTGCTGTCATCATCTCCATACTCGAACATGAATATAGTGGATCTGATCCCTCTGACGAGTATACTGGGCGCTTTTTTTGAAGAAAGTGGTTGTAGGTCTCAAGCTCCAAAGAATAACATATTAGTGCCGAAGGATGATTCTTCTCGGCTATTTTCATGACGAAACAATAATTAGGGCACAAGCAGCTTGAGCCGAACATCCTCAAGGCCTTCACGAAATCCTCTTCAATCTCCTAGAGCAGCAGAGGTACAAGAAGAGGGAGAACCTTTGGTTTCAGTTCTGGACCTCGCCATCACGCAGCTGGACTTTCAAGGCATTAAGATTGATTCTGATGCTCTGCGCCGAGAAAATAAGCTTCTACGAAGCTTGGTTCATGCTACAGAAGCAGCAGCAGACCACCAGAGTGCTTAGATACCCTACCCCTGGTACTGATAGAAGCGATGTTGTACAGCTTGTTACATAAACCGGCTACAGGTAGTTAATCAATTTACTATAACTTGAGTCTTCGACTATATAAAGCCCACTTAGTCTCCAGCATTTTTAAGGCAGCCATATGTTACTAGCATAGTCTGAATCAGGACTCCGACTATCAATCAGTATCCTATAATACTTCAAATTTTTTAAACTGATAAATAAGGCAGAGCAAGGTTAATAGATAAGTATGTTTTAGAGTTGCATTTGGTCCAAGTTCGGGTGAGCCCAACCCTGGTGGAATCTAACTATAGTTAGATGTAGTTTGGTCAGTTTTGATTTTTATGACCTGAAAGGGTTACAGAGTAATTCTAACGGCTTTTAGAATATAATATCTCCCATGTCTTAGGCCTAATAGATATACCTCTAGAAAAATAATAATAATTTTACATGGAATATATGGGATTCTTATTATAGTAATCTAAATCTAAATATTAATCCAATATTTATAGGGTTGAAAGGGTGGTGGTTAAAAATTGTTCTTAGACTATAGTGATTGTTAAAGAGATAGAAGAATGAATGCACTGGTTCGGGGGCATATGCCTCCAATTTTCCGCGACTTTGGCCGTAGCATGACACGATACGCAAATATTGGTTGCCGGTCAGCTGTAACAAGTTGAAACAAATTAGTTAACCCAAAGCTCATATCATAGCTATCTTCACCACGAAACAAGATAGTCTCAATGTCGTGGAGGATCAGTCTTCAGTATATTTGGCCGGGGTTGGCGTAGATCCCATGCCATGCATGATGCAGACCACCGCTTCGGTAAGGCCTCAGATGCGCTCGGGAATTTAGACTCGCTTGTTCAAATACCGGCATTTGTATTCAGCATTTGGCGGCCTGCATTCTGCTGATCGATTCCTCGTCAATTTACGGGCAGTGAAGTGACAGAAGATAATGCTTGTTTGCCGCGGCACTCGAATATGCAGAATACCAGCCTGCCCGGATGTGTCATCGCAATAGTCCTCCCTCCGATTGCAAACATACATGATACTACGGTGTGCCCACTCCATTGGTATGCAATGGCTCTTGAGTAGACCCAACTGGCTTGACAATGCCGTTCTAGTCAACTGGTTTTTCTTGCCTCTCATGCGACTGTTGATCCTATTGATCTATGTAAATTTCACGCCCGCATCAAGGTAGAAATCCAGTGTCAGGGCTGTGGCACCCGTATCAGCAAGGTAACTTCCGGGTACAAATGTCGGAGCTTTCCACGGTTACGAGTCTTACCACTAGGTTTGGAAATTCTAACTGACGTGACACTGAAAATGGTATATGGTTGGTGCATGCTCCAAAGCGAGTGCTAAGAACCCGGCGCAAGATTGTATATCTTCTTGATATCCCGCAAAGTCTCCTCAAAATCAATCTCCAGGTCCCTAAGTAGACCAGTCTCCACATCGAATATCCAGCCATGCACAACGGGGAACTGCCGCTCATGAAAGCTCTGCTGCACCGCAGCCGTCTTGATCACATTTCTACAGGACTCGATAACATTCAACTCCACGAGGCGCTTATATCTCGCAGTCGCATCTTGAATCCCATCCAGCTCCCGCTCATGCAGACGGTACACATCGCGCACATTCCGAAGCCAGGGGTTGAGGAGCCCCAGGTCCGAAGGCGTCAGCGCGGCTTTGACACCGCCGCAGTGGTAGTGGCCGCAGACAACAATGTGCTTGACCTGCAGATGGCGGACGGCGTAATTAATGACCGACATCACGTTAAGGTCTGTGTTGGGGACCAGGTTCGCAATGTTCCGGTGGACGAAGACCTCCCCGGCTTCGAGACCCATGATCTCGTTGGCGGGGACGCGACTGTCACTGCAGCCGATGTACCTGGTCTTTTAAGTATGTGAAATGTACGCGCCATTGTGCTTCTTACAGATATTCGGGGGTCTGCCCTGCGGAAAGCTTCTCGAAAAAAGCGGGGTCATCTTTCATTTTCGTCGCGACCCAGGCGCGATTGTTCTCAAAGATACGCTCATGCGACTGTTTAAGATACTGTGGGACAGAGTCCACTTTTTGGTCGGAGGGCTCCATCATGGACGGGTGTGAGATGAAATGATTCTCTAGATGATTTTGGAGGAATTACGCCATGAATATTTTTGGGTCGGAGAATGGTGTGACGTTCTTCGTGGGGCCAGATATGTATGCCTGAGGCATGCTTTCTGCCGACTGGCTTAAAAGCTCTCAACCAATGGCATTACTCGGATCATGATGGATCTGCAGCCACGCTCCCTCTTTCAATTATCTATGCGTTTTTGATTTCGTCTTATGTTTCATTTTCTAAAAGATGGTCAAATAGCTGATCACCGTCATGCTTCTACTAATTGATAACCTTTTTTCGACGCCTTGTCGTAGACCATGCCCCAGACATTGAGCTGGTGCTTCTGCAAAGCCTCTGCAGCCTCAGCAGACTGACTTAACGAGTGCACCTGCTCAAGGACATTCAACTCCACCAGCGCACGGTCGCGTTCGGTTCCTCTCAGACTGTCGAGAGTGTGATGATGAGTCGAACGTAGAGTGTCAAGTATACTTATCCGTCAGCATAACCCCAGTAATATCTATCGGTAACAATTACCTGCTCCAAGGTTTCTGCAAGCCGGCATTTACTTCTCCATTTGCAATATGACATCCGTAATGTCCACATATCACGATATTCCGGATCTGGCTGGGTTAGTCGCACCCTCTCCTAGGAACAACGAACTCACCTTTAACGAGTCCAAAGCATATCGCAAGGTCGTATTGCAAGATAGGTCGTCTACCATCATGTTTCCCAAGCTCCTGTACTCGAAGATCTCATCTGAAGGCAAACCCAAGCTCTCCAGTTCGTCGCACCCGCTGTCCGAGCAGCCAATCCATAATACCTGCTGCCCTGGCAGTCGACGCCATGGTACCGAGTCTGAATGCAGCGGTTGGAGTTGATATCTGTCCAGAATCTGTTCACCCATCTTGCGATATGAAGAAGCAAAGCGGTTCGAGGTTGGGTTGAATCTTGCAAGAGTAAGACTGGGGAAACTGAAGACCCGGGAACAAGACATAGATGTGTGCTAGATGCGCTCAATTACACCACGTGTTGCTGGTGCAGACTCGGCTTAATATGTATTTGTGACTCGCAGTTTCCATAAGAAAGGTGGTCAATCTCCGGGCCCTACTTTGCTTTCGGCCGAAGCGGCGATCGCTCGGCTTTGGTTAGTCTCGTCCGAGACACAAGTACATGACTCGGATGATCTTAAAAGCTCAAGAATACTGCTTAAACTACTCCGTAGGTGTGGATCAAACGAGGCCCCGATCTTATTCCCTTCCGAGTGGTGAGTTGGGTGTGGGATGAC
Source organism: Aspergillus fischeri NRRL 181 (assembly GCF_000149645.3). NCBI lineage: Eukaryota > Fungi > Ascomycota > Eurotiomycetes > Eurotiales > Aspergillaceae > Aspergillus > Aspergillus fischeri. The sequence goes on from NW_001509764.1 coordinate 1,599,121, forward strand.
AATGGACCGAGGCTGCACCGCCCGTATTTATTCGCACTCGTCAACCGCTGATCCCAACCTAGGCTGTGACCTGTCGGCAATTATGCCCAAAAATGACTGCAGATACAATGAAAATTCCATAATGTCCCAGCTCTGATATGACTGGTTAACATCTTGTCACTTGTGCTCTGCAGGCTGAAATGCACGTGCCTCTGGTTTTCTACATCATCTCCAGAGCAGTCTCACCATGCCCAAGTAATGGAGTTTACTGGCCTGATCGTATCGTGGCGGCATGATGTGGCTGCGCAAAACATCAAAACATTGCCTTCTTAGTGCTTGGATCTTCCAAATACTAGAGACTAAGGATGAATGGTTCACCAGTCCACCAGTCCATAATTCGGTACCTTTATGAGAAGGAGGGGGCTAGGGATGTGCCTCTTTTACAAAGAGTCGTCAACCTCAACCATGGCACAACACGATGGGACCCAATACTGTTTATTATCAATACCTGGGAAGGATGTCTTTTAAGGAAATCCTTGATTAACTGGAAAGGCAGGTTCGATTGAAACTACTGTGCAAAAGAGCTTGCATGCACATATTTCTTTGGCCAACGGCAACCTAACATCGCTACAGATATTCGGAAGGACCCGGGGTTGACTTTCCTTGTCGTATTCACTTTACGGAAGAGGAGCTGCGTGGACATGCTTCTGGGATTCCGTAACTCACATCGTTCTAGAGATGGGTAGACCCGACCTTCTTTAAAGATGCTGTTGTGCCTTTTGCAGGACTACGACAGACCGGCTTGAAGACTATGGTAGGGAAGAAGAAAAGATTAAATAAAGTGGATTCACGGTTAGAGAAAGTGCTGAGCGCCAAACCGCCTTGATCTGAAGGCAGCACTCAAGCTATAGACCAGTTTTGCTAAACCAGCGGTGCTGGAGCGCCTCCGTCGCAGTTATCCTCTTCGTTGGGTCTAAATTCGCCATCTTACCAACCAGGTCTCTGAGATCAGCCTCTACATAGCCCCAACGCTCAAAAGGCTGCCTAGGATTCTCTGGCCCAAAGGTGTTGGCGAGATCTATCAAACGGTCGTAAAATGGATTTTCTTCTCCAATATGTTCGAGAAACCCATTGAGGCCATCTTCGTCCGCAAAGTAAGATATATGCCGGCGAAGGATATGACGCCACGAATCCGCGGAATTTAGTTCGTCGTCGTTGACACGGAAGACCATCTCATTGACCATCACATAGATCATCTAACGGGAATTAGCAATGTATAACCACAAGATTGGTAGCAATGAGAGTCATACTACGATCCCAAAAGAAAAAACATCTGATGCTTGGTTCTGGCGTGATCGGCACCAACTCTCAGGACTCCTCCATATTGCATTGCCGCATAGTGGACCAGTCAGCCACTTCCCTCTAGGTACAATGACTGTATCCTCAAGGTCTGAGATTTGCACGCTTTTGACAACGACTCCACCCTCAGCACTTTCCACATAATCTACAAGAATATTATTGGGTTTGATGTCTGCAGTCGGTCAGTAGCATGATCATGTGATTTTCTGAACGTAAGTACTTCCCGTTATGGAGAATATCCCTATCGTGAAGATCGACGAGGCCTTGCAAAGCACTTCGGAGAATATATCTCCTCGTATCTTCCGATAATTTTCTCTGACTTAAACGAAGCAGATCTCCAGACAAGTACGGGTAGATGAACATCTCCAGATCTTTGACGGTATCAACCACCCCTCGCACGTTTGGGCAAGTCGCCAGCGATTTCTGGAGGTTCAGGTGATAGTCAAACTCGCCCTGAATCATGTTTTCGCTATGAAATCCCTTCCATCGGCACTACCGCGCGGTTAGCACGAGGCTTCAAGCGGTTCCGGATCAATGTACCTCGCACGATATCCACATAAAAGGGGCTTTCTCCGTTCAGCAAGCACTTCTTTAATCCTATACGTTTGCCCAGAGTCACTTTCGAGCATCGTGCCTGGGGTAAGTGGCTCCTTGCTGAACGGGGACATGTGCGACATCAGGTAACGCTGTGAGGTTCGCTGTCCAAAACGGGGTATTCGGGATGGCAGTATTCTTGCAAGCAACATGTCTGAATTGTAGGAAACTCGGTTACCAGGGAGAGGTACTGGATGGACCACCATGGAAGGGGGCCATTGTTGATGGATGTCAGCCATAATCATATCTTGGCAGTCGCTGGCCAATCACCTGAGACACCAACCCCCAATGTAGACGATCCGCAAATCCAACCCACCCAATCCGCAAAATGGGTGAATCGGGGTTATAAACATACCCAACCCATATAAATATCTGACGCTACTGTGGTTCTTTTGCATGCTTGGTAATTATAAGGTAAGTTGGCACATAACTCCAGGACTTGCATAATTAGATCACCGATCTTATGTACGAGACAGTAGGTTATATCTCACAAATCAGACACTACCAAAATGAGCAGAACGGGTAGTCCCAAACCCGCAATCAAGAAAGTAAATATGCAATTCCTAGGCCACGGCCTTCTCGGGGTGGTTAGCGGGAAGAACATCAGCTATAGTCTCGTCAGTGCCTGCAAGATCATCCTGAACATCGATGTGATCACGGATCTTGAGGAAGATGACGGGGGCAGCAACAACGAGGGAGACGGCGAGGAGAACCCAGTTACTGATGAATTCCTTCTCGTAAGACAGCTTGCGAGCGTCAAGATTGTTCACAATAGCGGCGCCACAGGACTGGATACCCTTGTAAAAGCCGACGTAGTTGGCAGAGCGACGGCCAGAGTTGGAGAGAGCGCCCATGAACCTATTCGCTTTGATTAGTTGTCATCGGTCAAAGAAACCAGAGAAGTGTGATTAGAGCAAAACATACCAGTAGACGCTAGCTTGCCAGGCAGCATCATAGAAACCGTAGAAGAGGTACAGAAACATTGGGCCCACATAGCCGGGAGTCTCCCAGTCAGTTGGGACAAATTGGGGGTTGAGCTTGGGATTGACGCTTTCGCGGGTGTATGTCTTCTCATAGGCGTATCCACCACCCCAGATGGCAAAGGTGAGGATGAAGAGAACGACCCACGTAATCTTCGCTCGGACGGAACGGCGAACGCTCTGGACATCGAGAAGGTATCCCCAGATAACAGCTGCAATGATCTGAGCCAGGAAGTACAGTAGACTGTTAAGAGCCTTCGTGCGGGTACCAAAGTGAGCACCATTGACAGAATTCTGCTGGTAGACGTAGAACCAGTTTGAAGAGAAGAACATGGGGAAAAGGAGGACAACAAATGGCTCAAATCGAAGGGTTTCCCAGAGGCCAAGCAGCTCGGATTGCCAGCTAGGATGCTTCATCAAGATGACGCGGCTGCCGTCTGGTCGAATAATGTCGCTAGCGTTGCAGAGGCAGAGAGCAAGCAGGGCACCGACGAACATCAAGACGATGAAGCCGATGTACGTACCGTCGGAGACAGTAATGTTAGCCTTGACATGGATGTTTTCACCGAGGGGAATCTAATCTAGGTTAGTCTCCGTCACTGAGAGTGAGATGCCTGAATAGAAATATATCGAGTCGGAGACGTACCAAGCTGCCAATAACTGCACCCATGTTGAAGATACCCCAGAACCAAGCAAAATATCTTCCCTTTTGTTCCTCAGTAGGGTAGGAGATCATGATGGTACCTTGAGCGGTCCACAGAAGACCGGCACAGATACCGAGCCATGTCCCAGCGAAGAGATTGAAACCGGCAACGCTGGCGTGGACGGAGACCAACAAGCTGATGGCGTAGATGCAATATCCAATCCCTCCAAATGCGAGCGTCCATCTGACACCGAGCTTGTTGATGAAAGTACCACCAAAGAAGCCAAAGACTGCAAAAGCACTGTAAAGAGCCGTATTCTGTCCAATAGTCAATGTAATTCTTTATAAGTTCTAGTGACGTCTGGCGCACCATGTTGTCTGCCAAAGTAGCGTCCGTCTTTCCACCACCGCCTAAGCCACCCAGGGCGTTGAACATTCCGGGACACATGAAACAGACAAATGCCACCAACAACAACTGCACGCTAGGCGAGGCATACCAGGGGATGTTGCGGCCAAAAATGCGGTGCTGCCTGTATTTCCATCCTGCTGGTAGATCTGGAGGAGCGTCAATGCTCTCACCGTGGTCATGGGGAGTGATTTCCTCAGACATGGTGGCGTGTGCACAGGTAGTACTGATGCGGATAATGGAAACTCTGAAAAGCGAGGAGGCTGTGGACGACGGGAAAACATCTTAAATTATTCTGTTCTCAGTGTTGATAAGCGAAGAAAGGAATAGCTTCCCTGTATAGCCACGTGAAACCGATACTACACTCCAACCCCTCAAGGTAGTATTCAGTATTGAGTCGAGTGTCTCCGTGCTGACAGTCCCCAGATTCTGTCCAATAATACACCCCGGATTACAGGCTCCGAGTCGTGTGTGACTGATAGGAAAGGAGTCGGGTAGCATAGCAGCGTCAGCCTTGCTCCTCGACCCCCTGACCCCGCATGGAAGGACTAAGCATCGTCCAAGCCTCCACTGGTTCCACCCCCGCAACTCTGAGGGTCAAGAACCCATGGCCTCAAGCCAAGTGAAGTGACCTACTTGGGAAGCCTTAAGGATGACCACAGAACACCGTAACATTTGTTGGCTGAGCTTGGCTTGCTGAAAGGAATGGTGGAAGACAGCTTGGCCAGAGGCGCTAGGCAAGATAAGGTATTAGATCGGAGACTCTAGCGAAATGTAACGTTACCAAAGGTGTAGCACTCTGAGATGTGTTGAAGATAAGAGCTAATGCGCTGTCTTGGCTCTTGTTCTAGGACACTAATCTAGACACTGTCAAGTTGAAGTTTGCTTATTCTGGTCAGCATTAGTATCTACAACAAGGCATACAGAATGCTGTAGTTTACATGGATGTAACCATAGGAGAACCATGGTGTTATCTGAGTAGTAATACAGCACCATTCTTCTGACTTTCTTGATCAAAGTGTGAGTGAGAGAACTACTGGAAGCCACTGTTGCAGCACTGATAAGAACTGGTCATCCACTTGAAAGCTGTTGAAGGATGGAGGCTGGCCAGCCTATGGCTTGGACGTGTATCTTTTTCTGCTATATAGCAACCATCAGTCTGCCACTAAGCCGCTCATCATAATCATCTGGAAGGCAAAAATTAATTGCTCGCTAGGACGGCATTTACCGCGGGGAAATCTCACAGCTGAACCGATAGTGCCATTTACGGAGCAATGAGATATAAATAGCTCCACAAGTTAAAGGGTCATAGCGAACCATTTTCTGGAATATCCCACTCATAACCAGGGAAATTGCCCAGTCCAGGTCTCCTCACTTGAATATAAACCTATCTAGGTATCCGCATTGCAGGACACGGACTATCACGTCAATCGCAATACATATGTCAGCACATTATCGAAGAGTCATGTAGAGGAGTAGACCGTCCTAGTGTTGAGCCTTGGCTTGCTACCTGAAGTCTACGGTTGATATGACCCCCGCGCCAAGCATCAGCCCCCTTGACGTGGTCGCAACGCGCGAGTCTCCCGTCTGTATCCTTGCCTTCTTCCACAGAGGACCCGAAAGCACATAATATCAGATAGGAGCAATATTGCAGCTCGATTCTCGCTATGACTACCAGAAATCTCAGTTAAAACCTGGCGTGACGTGGTCTTCGATCAGTATGCCGCTGACTTTGACGTTGACGTTCCATTCCCCGTTCGCTATCTGATCAACGCCGACGTGTGGAAGAAAGATATTTTTATCGAAATTCCAACCAAAATCCCCGTCGAGACCTTGCGCCGCTCCGTGTTGACTTTCGTCTGCGCAAAGCGCCTTGACTCTGACCCGGCTTACCGAGACGAGAACATCTCCGTTAGAGCACGTGTATCTTATCTCGAAAGACAAGCCCAAAAAGCTAACAAGCAACTGGATGATGCGGGATCCGAATCCCAGGATCCTCCTAACGTCGCTGGTGATGCTCAGGATAGTCACTAGAGTGTGGGATCTGTCGTATACGTTGACGGGGACTGGTAAACCACATTTATCGGCACACTACCGTATTTGTCAGCAACAGGTCCAGCTCCTGTATGATACTTGGCACAAACGTTGGGGCCAAACTGTCCAAATAGTCCGATAAAAGTTTCGCTATGGTATCCTTAGTCTACGCTGCCTGGCGAAGTAACCACCTTTCGGGAACTCAAGACGGTCGAAATCCATGTCTTGGGACGTTTGCGCTGCATGCTTCTATTTAGCATATGGGGGTAAACCTCTTGTGCCTATAAAACACAGGAAAGACGGTCATATTGTGTATTAGTCGACAATGATTGATCAGAGCCGTCGATCGCTCTAATAGTGGATACACAGTATGAATATAGATATGCATGTTTAGGTTGTATGGGTGGACCGTCCGCTGTAATTAAGCCAGACCAACCTAGATTTACAGTGCTGGGAAGCTTAACTTTCTATTTGGGCTGAGATCGCCTCCGGGACAAGAAAGCTTAATGACTCTGGCAATATTCGGGTTATGCATAACATATCGTAACAGGTCATTTGGCCAATGCTTTCACAACTGGAGATCTGCACGATGATGACGCAGTTGGGAGTAACCCTGGACAAACCAGAAGGAAATGGTGATAAACGTCAGCCTTAACGGACCAAACACTTCTGCATCTGGCATGAGGGTGGAAGATAGAACAACCTCCATGCAATTCCTGAGCACCAATCTTGGGGCCACTCCAGGTCACAGGGTATTCAATGTAAACTCTCCATATAGTCCTGCCCAACGAGGAGACATGAGCATGCCGAGTACCGGCACTAAGTGGTATATGCATCAACAAGGGCAGTTCTTCACGAGCCCTACCGCGTGTTTTCCTTGGCTTCTTGACTTGAGTTTAATCGGGTGGATCTGCAAGGTAACTGTACATTACCCAGGAGGTAGGCAATTTTCCCACTGGCGGGCTACTTTTCGCACATTAACCTTATTGCACTGACGATTCAGGAACTCCGGCCCGAAGACCGATTTCCCGCTGCAGAACCCACGCAGGCTGTTTTGGATAAATAAGCTTCTTCACGGCCAATCTGCAGAATGGGTGCCGCGTGGAATGCGGGGAAAGGCCGCTATTCCTGTGCTAAGCAATACCAGTGTTTGAGGAGGTCTCACCTGTCAGTCCTCCTTTTGTCCGATTGCTGTAGAATAGATTTTAGCCAAAATTGCTTGCCCTGCTAGGATTAAAACCCGGATAATCAGGTTCGTATGATAAAACCCAGCCAGCCCATCGACCTGAGTGTATTATGTTTCTTGACCACTGCTTGAACGGAATTACCTGTCTTCTGAACGACACCATGAGAGCTCTATCTGTTTTCTTTGCACTATTTTGTTTCCTGGCCCTATCGTCCGCCTCACCGGGGCAAGATGTAGTCAAGCGAGTCACCAGCGGATCGCTTCAGCAAGTGACTAACTTCGGATCTAACCCCTCTGGCACGCTCATGTACATATATGTGCCTAAGAACCTAGCCACTAAGCCTGGAATTGTCGTAGCTATCCATTACTGTAGGTGGAGCACAATTAATGCAACTAGGTGCCAAAGTCGCTGACACTATCAGGCACCGGAACCGCACAAGCATACTACACAGGATCCCCCTATGCACAGCTGGCCGAGCAGTATGGCTTCATCGTCATCTACCCTCAGAGTCCCTATAGCGGTACCTGCTGGGACGTCAGCTCCCAATCCGCCCTGACCCACAATGGCGGCGGCGACAGCAATTCAATCGCCAACATGGTTACCTGGACCATCAGCCAATACAACGCCGATACCAGCAAGGTCTTCGTGACTGGGTCCAGCTCTGGAGCCATGATGACTGTGAGCATCACGCTAAAATCAAAGTAAATTGCACACTAACCGAAATGACAGAATGTCATGGCCGCCACATACCCCGAACTCTTCGCCGCCGCAACAGTCTACTCCGGCGTCTCCGCCGGCTGTTTCTACTCCTCCTCCAACCAAGTCGACGCCTGGAACAGCAGCTGCGCCCAGGGCAACGTCATCAGCACCCCAGAGGTCTGGGGCGGCATCGCCAAAGCAATGTACCCGGGGTATACCGGCCCGCGTCCCCGCATGCAGATTTACCACGGCAGCACAGACACGACGCTCTACCCGCAGAATTACTACGAAACCTGCAAGCAGTGGGCGGGTGTCTTCGGGTACAACTATAACTCGCCGCAGTCGACACAGAGCAATACCCCGCAGGCGAACTACCAGACTACCATCTGGGGGCCAAATCTGCAGGGGATCTTTGCAACGGGCGTCGGACATACAGTTCCTATTCATGGGGAGCAGGATATGGAGTGGTTTGGGTTTGCGGGGGGTTCGTCGACGACTACTACGCAGCCTACTACGACGAGCACGACGACATCGTCTGGGGGGTCGTCGACCGGCACTGGTGTTGCGGCGCACTGGGGTCAATGTGGAGGGAATGGGTGGACGGGGCCTACGGTGTGTGCGAGTGGGTATACCTGCACGGTGGTCAATGCCTGGTATTCCCAGTGTTTGTAGTATTGTACTACATGTTATGCCTGATATCCGTGCCATCTGGAAGAGCCAGCTCGAGGACGGATATATTCAGAACTAATGAGGTTACTACATTTCGCGAGCACCCTGTGTTAACAACTCCTTCAACGGCCCTGTAAACCTCCGTCTCCCTCTTACAGCCCAATCACAAATCAACAGGACGCTCACCCCGAGAAACACCGGCCCGCTGTAATTCATATTGGTTGCCGTTACAGGAATCTCGGTCGGAAATGACACGAAAGTGCAAATGAAGATACCAAAGACGATAGCATAGATGTTGATCGCCAGACCCCATCGGCCAAGAGCAAATGGGCCGAACGCAATCGGCTCCTTCCGGATACGCTTCCGGGCCATCATGGCCACGGGGATGATGTATGAGATGAAAAGCGAGCTGGTGGTGAGCGCGAGGATAGCGCTGAGGGCGGTGGTTGAAGCGATGTTGACGAGGGAGAGCAGGATTACGGTGAAGCAGACGAGGCAGATGGCGCGGAGGGGGATGTGGTATTTGCCATCTACGTGAGCAAAGAACTTGGAATAGGGTAGGCCTCCGTCGCGGGCAAAAGCCCATGTGAGGCGGGAGACGGATGCGACGACTGCGATGTTGGAGACGAAGCCGATAAGGGTGATGGCGGATTGCATTGCTGTTGTTGCGTGGACGGAGCCGGTGGCCTGGTAGAACATGGCGATGATGGGGAAGCCGGTTGGAGAGTTCAAGATTGCGTGAATGTCTCCGATGCAGAACAGCATGACCAAAATGAAACTGAATGCTAGAGTGCCGTTGATAACAATGGTTTGGATGAGGATGCGAGGGATCACGGTGGCCGGGTTGTGGACTTCTTCGCTCATGTGGATGGCTCCGTCGAATCCTGCATATGTCAGTGGAAGTTCATATCAGTAATGAATGTCTTACCAGTAAAGCAATATGTGACAGTCAACATTCCCAGACACCAGGAGACTCCATCGCTACTCCATCCGCCTTGATTCAACAGCTCCGTGAAAACAAACTCAGGCGTACTCCGGGGAGACAACAGAACCAGAGGAACGATCAGAACAATGAAGAATACGACATGCATGAGGCCGCCTAACAGCTGAAGCAAAGGCAAGATTCGAACGGCGAAGACGTTGATGCTCAGCGAGAAGAGCATCACCGCCCACATGAGCAAGGTCCCATGCCATCGTTGCGGTTCATACTCCGGACGGTTCAGGATGATAAGGCCTTGGATTTGCGTGGCCACGAGGAAGCTGATACTGGTGACGGCAGCCTGCCATCCAAATACCGTGATCCAACCTGCGTAATAAGTCAGTGATTATCAGACTGCTTTTGCTTGATTCGTACCTTGCATCCAAGTGCTGAATGCTCTGATTCTCGGCGGCGCCAGCAGCGCGGTCCAGTGGTACTGTGCTCCCGCAAGTGGGCAGATGGATGCCATTTCGCCCAGCGACAAGGCCAGTGCCATCGTTCCTGTCATTGATAGCAACATCCCCCAAACTAAAGCCGCAGGACCTCCGTTCATCAAACCTGGAGCGAATCCACTAGATAAAGACAAATTACTGGCAGCTCAGGCATAGGTGACTGCTGACGTACCTGGCGATGGACTCCCATGATGCTAACAATGTGACTGACAAGGCCAGGATGGAGAGCGAGCCGAATTTTCTCTAGTATCAAATTAGCAACGATAACTTCCAGCGTGAAATGCTCATTCGTACCTCCATGCGTTGCTTTCCATTGGTATTGTTCGACGACGTGCATCCCCCGCCACTGGCACTGTTGCGAAAGGCCTTCCTGTCGCTCGTTTCATGTTGGTTTCTCAGCTCCAGTGCATATTCACGGGCGACTTTCGTCCCAAAGGGTGACAGCTCAATTGTATCCCCCGGCATAATGACTCCTAAATTTCATCGGACCTTCGAGGTAATCAACTTGAAGCAGGAGTAATGCATATGTACATCACAAACAAGGATGAGGGATAATCAGGGGAAATGCATTCCACGTAAAGATGGCCGGCAAAAGAAAGGAAAGTAATTTCAGCCGAAGTCTACTGTAATTTGGTTGGTTCAAAGGGAGGACACCATTAATTAGTTTGTTAAGGCTCCTTGAGGCCTTCCGGAGATACCCATGTCTGTCAAGCTTTAGACTGGTGCTGTTAGAGTTTGAAATGTCCTGTGCGATACGCAGCTGGTAATATTAACGAAACAGGATGCAAGTATGGTTCTGTCAAGCCATATCATTTTAATTGACTTTCTCGTAAGCCTGTCAAATGTGCTTAGCCCACGTTTGCATTGTATTAATCAAAAGGCCCAACCAATTGTTGGTTGAGGACTGAGTGGAAGTGTGAGCACGCTTACAGATACCTCTTAGAATAGGCTGTCCAGACTGTCAGAGATTGGCTCGTGTCAAATACAAAGCTTGTCCAGATGCACGATGTAACGTCGACTGCGTAGGCGCATCCTTTGGTTTGTGGACACGGCCGAGGTCCGGCGGACTCCAGACCAATCCCAGGCAGTAGAACGTGCCACTAAAAGTAGATTAAAGCTTCAAGGATAAGCATTGGCAAAGAATCTGTGAAATGTACAGAAGGGGTTAGTTTGGAGCCAAGTTCGACATACTCTACATTATTGATTGGGCCGTGCTTTCATGACTCTCCCTATTGTTATCGGCCTCTCCAGACCAATCAGACATGCCACGGACTACTGACTATTTCGCTGGTGCTGTCAGTGCGCTGTGATATCCTTCCGGTTTTGCATATATTTCTCCGCTGATGGTCGGCTTGCATATGTGCTTCATAAACTGACATGGCAGGCACATTACCACCATTGTTCCCCTTCTCAGTTGAAGACCACAGTGGGTATGTCGCTGTCACTGTCTATACTTTGCTAAGTTTGACTGTGACCACTGTCTTTGTGCGACTTTTTACAAGATGGTATATCGCAAGGGATGTCTACTCGGATGATATCTTGCTCGCAGGCGCCACGGTATGATCGTCCCCTTGCCACGGCTTATTCCTGCAAGGTCTAACTTTGATCGCGTATAACAGGGACTAGGAATTCTCCAGAGCGCGTTTGTTCAACTATCCATTGATCATGGTCTCGGCAAGAAGATACGCGTGGTTTCGACCAACGACTTGACGTCCTTCGATAAGGTGGCGATTCATCCAAATAGCAAAGGTGTTCCATGAAGCCGACTAATAGCTCCCCAGTACATGTACGGAACGCAAATCCTCCTGCTTGCAACTGTCGCCTGCAGTAAATTCTCCGTGGCGCTGCTTTTCCGCAGTTTGACAGCCCAGGGCAACGTCCTAAGGCTTAGCCAGGGCTTGATGGTGGTAATTGGGTTATGGACATCTTCCTCGATCGTGGCTCTGGCATTCCAATGCTCTCTGCCTCATCCGTGGGACATCACAGGCAGTTGTGTCAACCGAGTGAGTGGGAATCATACCACGTAAACGCTCGAATGGATACTGAGAACCAATTCAGGAAGCGCTCTCAAACTACATCTGGACTATGAATATACTCTCCGACGCAGCACTGGTTTTCCTCCCGTGTGTCGTCCTCCAGAAAGTCCAGATCAGCGCGTTGAAACGGCTACGGATCATGGCCATGCTCGCCACTCGGTTGATGTACGCAACGCAGTCTCTAACTCCGCTTAGCCCCTGAAGCTGACAGTATCCAGTGTATGTGTGGCAACCGGGATCCAAATGCACTACGTGAATATTGCGGTTAGTTCGCCTGACCGGACATGTGAGTATATCTATCCGCTCTATCTGTATACCTGGCACATATTGATCATGGATAGGGGCGAACATCAACTCCACGATATGGGCTCAGTAAGTAACAAGACCCGACACCGTGGCGAGACCGCAATCTAACCGGAGCAGAGTAATGATGAACCTCAGCATCATCACCACAGCCATCCCATCGCTCGGCCGCCTCATGATCGAACTCCAACCGAGTCACAATGCATTCGCTATTACAGAGCGTCATGGCTTCTCGGGTGACAAATATGCCATTTCATCGGTTTCGGGCCACTTTGTACGCGATCATACTATCAATGAGGGCTAGGATCTCGTGCATCGGTACATGGGCAACGTCAAAAACATAGAGACGATTCTGAAAGTACCGAGGGTCTAGTTGGTGGCGCAACGGAGGGAAATAAGATTACAAAAACAGTGTATTTTGAGGTCAAGTGAGACATAGGTTTATGTACCCTAATATCTTAATGCTGAGTGTCCTTCTATCAGAGACGCATATTAGCCAGCTGCAGCAACAGTGGTCAGTCAGCTTTTCTGCTGGTACACGGGCTGTCCACTAGTGAGACTATTGATGCAGGTAAAAGACATACCTTCTGGAGTGTTGTACGCCTTGGAACGTGGCCAATGGCTATTGACCGACCAGCCGATGAATCCTATGCATTAGCCGCGGATCAATCTTCCAAGCCAATATAAAATTCGCAGACCGCACCGAATACTGGTCAATGGCCCCGTGATGCCATATAGTTCATTGAAACCCTGCTTCGATTATTGACTCTTTTAAAGCCACAGTTCAACCGCTTTCACTCATGCATAAACCCGGGAGTACTTCCTCCCTTTGATGACGACGATTAAGGTGGAGAAAAGGGGCTCACCATAGAGGCAAACGTATTGGGTGTTGAAGTTGAAGTTGGGTTTTCATAGATCTGCATTTGTCCATGGGCGCTGTCGAGTAAAGAAAGACGACTCGAAGAGCATATAACCCGTAGCTGGGGATTTCATGGTATGATTGCTAAAAATGCAAGAAATATAGAGACATGTGATGTATTATTTCAAGAATAGAGTAGGCCGGCGAGGTCTCTACAGGGGGACAGTTTGCTTTCTTCTACTATTGATTAACTGGACAGTCGCCATCGAAATGTAATTGAGCTACTTCCCTGGTCTAATTGACTACAAACATTTGGCTCCCCAAATTACTCTGCCTGAGACTTCATAAAGTCAACAATAGCCGGGATGTCTTCTATCAACGTCGCCCCCTCAGGAGTCCAACCCAACCGCTCTCTCGTCTTCGCGCTCGAGGCAACATTATCAGCCACGGCACCAAACCAGAACCAACCGAAATGCTCTTCTGCCTTCTCCGGCGGGATGCTGACAACAGGAATATCCAGCTGCTTCCCAACTGCAATCGCAATCTCCTTCGTCGGCACAGCCTCCTCACCCACTGCATGGAAGACCGACCCAGGTGTGGCCTTCTCCGCCGCCAGCCGGAACAGCCTCGCCGCGTCGTCCCGGTGACCGGCACACCAGCGGTTCTGCCCATCGCCAAGATACACTGCGACACCTTTCTGCAGCGCAACGCTCACAAACGAACCCGTGAAGCCCGAGAATCCGAGGCCATGTGTCGTAGGCGGGAGCCGCACAACGCTAGCCCGCACACCCTGCTTCGCAAAGTCAAGACACACCTTCTCCGAGGCGCCGCGGGCCGCAGCCATCGTGTTGGTCATGTCGGGGGCATCGTCCTCGTCGCCTAGCTTGCCGCGTGGGAGCAGCATCGTGCCGGAGGTGATGACCAGGGCGCGTTCTCCGCCTGCAGCGGCAAGGGAGGACCCCATGGCGTTAATGGCGGCGCGGTCCGTGGCGCAGGAGCCGGCGTAGTCAGCGAAGTCGTGGACAAAGGCGAGGTGGATGACAGCGTCACATTCGGAGGCGGCTTTTTTGAGGACATCCAGCTGTTCAATGGTACCGTGTAGGGCCTCGGCGCCTTGGTTTTCAAGTTGCTTGATTCCGCTCTCGCTGCGAGTCAGGCCGAGGACTTTGTGTCCTGCAGAGAGGAGCTCTTTGACGACGGCTGAGCCGACGAAGCCGGTGGAGCCAGTGACGAAGACACGCATGGTGAAGTGAAATGGAATAGGAATTTGAATGTGATAGAAAGATTTCTGTTCTAAAACGATCGCGGTGATTCGTAGAAGGTGTACTTGCTTCGTCCCTGGGGTTTTCCTGGCAATTTATATGTCTATCGCTTGTACGCCGTCTCTAGTAGTTATGGATATCATTGTATTCATATGCGACTGCATACAAGCCTGACCCGCCCTGATTGGTCAATGGTGACCTGACTGGGCCGACATGTCTACTATGGTAGCCAGTGGCGCCCAATCATCAGAGCCCAATTCCGAGCAGAGGCTAGGACGTCCAGATTAGCTTAAGTTTAGACAGGCGGAGATACGGATGAGAAGCGTCGGAGATAGCATTGAGCCTAAAAGCCGTCTCACGGCCGTTTACGACACGAGTCCTGTCCACAGCGCATCAGGAAGTCAACATTCCTACGTGCGCTAAATTTATCGGCCAGCCGTCCTCCATCCAGATCAATTATGAATTCGCGTCTCTCAGCTGTCGGAAAGAAGAATGACTTCAAGCGCAAATTGCAGCTTAGCTGCCGAAACTGCAAATTGCAAAAATTGAGTCAGTCGAGACGCACGCTCACTGCGGATGGCCATCAAGCTGAATTTGGGGGCTTTACTTCGTAGTCTTGGGTGACTGGCCCTCGAAGGCGCCCGCCAACTGGTCTCCTCCGCGCGCGCGGTCCACTGCTCTGGAGTTTGCCATGCTATTCCTGCACCTACCCAGCCATCTTTAAGTCTGGAGCCATCTGACTAACTATAGCATGAGCCTAGGTATACATCTTTCAGCAGCTTCAGTCACTTTACTAAGAGAGGAAACTATTATAGTGCCTGGGAAAGTACTTAGATGTACCTCTACCACCTCCTCAAAACCTGCTGATGGATTAGTTCCTATCATGCTTGCAAGGTTGCGGGCGAGGTGCTATCCTAGAGTCCAAGGGCCCTGAGCGTTATTTAACACAGCCCAGTTATGGTCATTGGTTAGTTGTTCTCCTAGTTACGTGTGGAGATATCTTTCTCTGAAGCTGACTGGGAGGATCAGCTTCGCCGGATGATTTCTGGTAAGGCCTAGTAGCCTAGCAGCATAGCCTTGCTGTTATGGATCTAGCATTACCTCTGCTGGTTTGAGGGCTGCTTCTCATAGTAATAGCCCAACTAGTGTTGACTGCATTATTCCTGTAATCACTCCTGCTTGTTGATTTACTAGTTGCTAGATGCCTATCAGGTGCTCTTTCTGCCCTTGCCACCAGGTTGAAGAGCATCCAAAACAATCATGCGCACCCAGGTTTATTAGTACATGCGTATTAATGTGCCGTCCGAGACTCCTCCTAGCAGCGTCTAAGGTCCCATCTATCAACAGAAATGGTTCGTTCCTTTGGTTCTTCTAACAATTCCGTTATTCGAGGTAGTCCCGCTCGTAGCCATGTTTCTGCCATTCAAAGCAGAAGGAGGAAGTACATCACTATCGGAACTTGCGCACGTCACAGTTATCCCAGTTGACCCCTAATATCCATTCTCCATTGGCTTCTCCAGCATCTGAATGCATTTTTTTAAGTGCCCTATTATACCACGGATCGACGAATGTCGGTCGATGCTACGCTCCTGCCATACCCACGCCTCGTCTATCGGTACCAGGGCTCGCCGGTTTCAGGATTGCGGAAATAATGCTCTTCCTCGTTATGGTGCAGATAAACAATGGGCCAGTCCGTTCCTACGCCACAGACACGACTTGCCCATTTTGTATTTTCATAACAGCTTGAAGACACTTTGTCCTGTTCCCACCAGCGCTTAAGATACGTCCTTGAGCAGTAGCGAGGGACTTGGAGCTCGGGTTCATCGACCCAGCGGCCCCTCGACAGATCGTAGACATGGCACCTATAGAGATAAAGGTCGTATCCGAAACAGTCAAGCGCATATCTGTTCGGGTCCAGCTCGTCAAAGCATGTATCCTCATCGGGATCATAATCCTCATTGCAGGTGCACCTGGGTGGAGATATGGGCAAACAGTACCCCAAGGAAATCCAGTTCTTGCGTCTCACGTCCGGCCGATCTTTCACCGTAAATGTCGCTCCATGTTCTTCAGTGAAACAGAACGAGTCGGAACCACAGGTTTGGTAGTTGTACGATTTGGAGCAGGACGGGACACAACGCTCCTTTTTAACTACCTCTCCCTTCTGGCATACCTCGATTTTCGCGCAGACGAGTGGACCAGGGCAAAAATTGCCTGACTCGCATTTTGTTCCTCTCAAACTTCCGGCCGGGATACCTTTGTCATGGATATCGTTTGATGGGTCGTCGATAGCGTGGTAGTCATGTGGGCTGGGGATTGGGTCATTGTCATTAACATCAACCTGGAATGGTGCGGTAGCATTGGAGTCGGAGCTAGAGCTGGCTGTCGAGTTTGACGTCGCGACGCAGAGCGCAGGATTGTGCCATGCTGCCTCAGCCGCATACGTCCAGAGATTGGTATAATTGTACCAGGTCTTGGGTGTAAAGAAGATCCTGCAGTCGGCTGCTTCATAAAGGAATTGAAGCGGGATGTCACTGCTATTGCGACGGATCTGGTCTCGCAGATTGACACTAGCGCTGGACATAAAGAAATCAATTCCCCGGGTTGGGAGGACTCTGCGAGTGGAATTGTCCACTTGCCGTGCACGGTGGATGTCCCGATCCATCTTGTCTGTCCCGTATAATGCTGCCCCACGCGTTCCACTGGGGGCCTGCATGGGGGTATAATTTGGGCGGCCGCCTGCTACAACAGTGCGCACTTTGGCTTCGTGGTGCATCAGCTCCATAAAGAGGGCACAGGCAGACGAGCAGAGGCCATCACTAAGTATGATTATGTCCTCCGCAGGATAGGGCTGTGGCTCGTCTATGTCTTCAATAGTGATGCTTGCTGCCTCTTCGGTGAATACTGTGCTTGTAAGGTTGTATAGCTCCGTCTTGGAATAGTCGTCTCCGTGATACGAGGCTGCTGGACGGAAGTATTCCTCCCATGACGTGAACTCACGGCCCGTGTCTGCGTCCAACCGACTGGTCAACACCCATTCGTTGGTGAGGAGATGGTAATAGAGGCTCTGATTGGGTGTGAGCGTCTCCCAGTAGGGTGTCAGAGCCGCACCCAGAGCCGCACCCATTGGATGAACCCGCCTACGGCTTCCTGCGAACGGGGGGATGGAAGGGAAGAACAATTTGAAGATCTCAATGGCCAGCAAGGGCTGTCCACCCATGTTTTGCTGCACGTCGATGACTATCCGCTTCAGACCCGCCTCCTTGCTGCGTTTGAGGAACTCCTTGACTGTCTGGACGAAGGCCGCTGCATCAACTTCGCCGTATGAGGCAAAATGGGGGATGCTGAGAACAGCCAACGAGGGCGCCGTCAAAAAGTACCCTCTCAGCAGACCGTTATCACTGATGGAAGTGCCTTGCTGGCTGACATCAGCCTCGGACGGATATGCTCTGTCCCATGTGGGAGGATCCGGGGCTGCTGTCGAAGTAGTCTCTGGGGGTTGCTGTGAGGATAACTGCTGCAAAGCTTCCTCATACGATGCCGGATAAAGACCCAAGACAAAGAAGTTATAAATGTCACCTCCAGTCTGTACCGGTCCAGTGTACCCTGGGCTAAGATACATAGCCTGCCACGGGACGGGATCGCGCACTGTGCCGTTCTCAAAGGTGATGGTGATTGTGTCGCCTGGGTAGAATGAAACACCTCCATAGAAGACCTCCAGGTATCCCTGGGCATCTAATGCGCCACTCCGCATCAACATGTTCCAATCTGCATGAGGCTCGAGTTTCCCTACAGAATTTCGTGCCGCAAACCCTGTGAGATACTTGACAGCCTCCTCGCCGTTTATGGTGGCAATGGCCGATGGTTGCCATGGTAGTCCCGTTGTCTCATTGGCGAGCAGTTCACCCGCGATGTACACCTTGGGCAGCTCAATCCCGTCCAGCGACACAGATACAAGATCATATGGGGAACCAAAGGCAAAGGCTGACAGGATGCCCCCACTCATACCAAGATGGTCATCATGGGCAGCATTAAGCAGTTGTTTAAGCGCGGCTTCAAACGCATACTCATTCTGGAAGACCCCATTGTCGATACTGCTCTGGATCCGAGATATACCGGCCACGAGATCGACCGCTGGCTGCTGGTAGGTAGGCGGCGGGTTGGCAAGGTAGGCAAGGGGACTATGAAACTGAATCGTGTCGTTGAGATACTTGAGGAGACGACTGGCAACTTCAGGATGGAAGGGGACGCTTCTCAGACAGTTGTACGCTTGGGTCGCGTTGAAGATGGTGAAGGCAGCGTCTATAAGAGAGAAAATGGTCAGCGAGGGGCGACGAGCTCAGGAGCGCTTGGGGTATACGTGCCCTCATGGTTGACAATGTCACCGCAAGCAGTGGAAGGAGACGCAGCCGACGCCAGCACTACAGCTTGCACGATCAGCAGAAGCAGGTTAGTATTTCCTTGCATCTTGACTCTGTTGAGCCACTGACTCCTTACCACCACCGGTCTCCTGTAGGTATTTATGCCAGCACTTCGCCGCCCTCACTGTCCGAGTAGACATGCGTGTGACCCAAGACATTCAGCCTTCTCTTGGCTGCAGAATAAGCAGAGTCACAACCTATCAAGCCTCGCCGGACCGACTTCGAAATTAAGATCTGCGACGGGTACCTGCTCTGACGGCATTTCTGGCTAGCTTTATCCCGCCTCATTATGGACGATTCCATCCTCTCAATTGGGCTGACACCAACTATTTTGCATATACGAAGTCATGCTGAGAGAGGCACCCTTTGTTTCCCGGACACCCGCACCATCGATACTGAGTCTGGATGGCGTTTGGGGTTGATTTCTTCTTGGCAGCCGCCACAAGGCTGAGACCAGCTTCTTTCTTTCCCAATCTGGTTTGCCCGTTTGACTTTTGAGTTTCGCGGGGTTACTCTGCATGATTGGGTTACATTCTGGCATGCCCACCTCCCTGAACTGATTTATCGAGGCTCTTCCCCGAGCTTGAGGTTGATTTCGACGCCCTCGACACAAATCCCGCTCCCGCCGAGGAATCGTTTCCCGCGACGGTGACCATGACCGCTCTCTCGAAAGCCCGCGCCAAGCTCTCCTGCGACGAGTACACAGTCGGCTGGCTCTGCGTCCTAGACTATGAATACGATGTCTCCACAGCTCTTCTCGACGAAGAGCACGACACCCCATTTAAACCTCATGACGATCCTAGCTCCTACACCGTTGGGCGAATCGGAGGACACAACGTCGTCATTGCCAAATGTACCCGAGCAGGGACAACCAATGCCTCAACAGCCGTTACACACATGCTTCGAACCTTTGACAAAATACGCTTCGGATTGATGGTGGGCATTGGCGGTGGCGCTGCGGATGCCCCTGGATCGCACGACCCGAGGAGGTCAACAACGGATATTCTTCTGGGGGATGTCGTTGTTAGCAAGCCAGAAGGCAATCATGGTGAGTTGCCTTTGGATAATGAGTTGGCCCTAGGCTGATATAATATAGGCGGGATCCTACAGTACGACAAGGGTAGACGAGGACCCGGGAAATTTGAGATTGAGTCGCACTTGAACAGCCCTGGAAACCTACTCATCTCTGCTACCGACAAGCTCTCACGGGATCACAGGTTCAAGAGAGGGAATATGGCGGGGTATATTGAAGAAGCGCAGTTGAAGCTCGAAGCCCTAGGCATGAGCCACTTCAGCTTTCCGGGCCGCCATCATGACCTTCTGTTTGCGACTAGGTACAACCATCCCAACAAGACCGAGAATGACTGTCGGAACTGCGATAGGGCCGAAGTTGTTCGAACATCGGTGCCGCGGAATGACCCAGTTGTCCACTATGGGCTCATTGCATCTGGGAACACTGTGGTTCGGGACGCGCACATGCGGGACACCATGCGACGCGAGCACAAAGTTGTATGCTTTGATATGGAGGCGGCTGGTTTAATGAATAACTTTCCGTGCCTTGTTATCAGAGGCATCTCGGACTATGCTGATACACACAAGAATGATCTATGGCAGCCGTATGCGGCTCTTACAGCGGCTGCGTACGCGAAAGATCTCCTGGCGCTGATTCAGCCGCAGGAGATTGTAGCGCTGGATAAATGTATGTCTATCCTTTGTTTGGGAGGAGTAGGGGCTAGAGAAGATCGGATGTTGGGATATCAGTTGAGTGACAGTTCAAATGTGCTCGGAGGCTATGCTAATGAGACACGTGAGGTGCAGTAACTGATAGGCTTGATCAAATTAATGGAGTGCTTGACAGTAGCTACCGCAAGAAGATCTTGGATTGGATCACTCCTCTTGATTTCCACGATGAACAGCAGAGGGTCTATGTGGATAGCGTGCCCACGGGGGAGTGGCTGATCAACTCAGATGTGTTTGAGTATTGGGCCGATGGGGCTCGTTGTCAGCTTCGATGTCATGGAGAAGCAGGTACCGGCAAGGTACGTGGTATAACATCGAATTTGACTGCTAAGAATTGAGGATTCTGATCATATTACCAGAGCTATCTTTGCGCTCTGATAGTGCACCATCTACGACTGGATCGCCCCCTCTCGCCAGTCATCCACATCTCCCTGAGTGACCATGAAGACAGTCAAAAGCTCCAGACGGGAGTCAACCTTCTAGGCAGCATGGTGAAGCAACTGCTCCTGTTCAACACCACTCCTGAGAACCCCTGCAAAATACCCACAACACTCAGGAACGCATACGAGAGCCACTGTCGGTCCGAGACGATACTTAAACAGACATTCGAGGCACTGCTAGACGAGCACAAGAGAACATACCTTGTCATTGATGGGCTCGACCTATGTTCCAAAGACGCCCTGACGATTCTAAAGGCGTACCCGCTCGAGCTGATCAGTCAGGATTGTAGACTGAGCCTTCTTACAACCGCCTTTAGTGACCGCCAGGCAGTCATGGAAATTAGCTGCAATGCATGCAACCGGGAGAGGCTTAATGTCTTTTTCAACTGCGCCTGCAACGGCAACGACTATGACCTATGTTTACATTGCAAAGAAGCTGGAATCACGCAGCGCACGTCTTCCCGCCATTTGGCGGGCAAGGGGTGGCATGTGGTGTTCAGGATGCGGTCGGGCTAGCCTGGCGACTCGCCATTCTCACAAAGGTTGACTCCCTGGCGCACTCGCGGACTCTGCGGGAATCTCTTCTTCAGGCCTGGGCGGATGAACGTCGAATGGGCACTGACAATTCCGCCCGGCTAACCTGGCAGAACGGCGAGTTATGCAATAAAGAAGGTTCATGGTCGTTATCAATTCAGCTCGCCTGTCTGAATATTGTCCAGGGGTTTCTAGGGGCACTGGGTATACGTCTGGGGCCGTTTGGAGCAGATAGCCAAGGGTACCGCGGCTGTGTCGGGGGTGGATTCACTACCGAACACGGTGGTGGCATCAAGTTGGGCCAGGTCTACGTGCAGATACGTCTTCCTGATAGTCCAATCCTGAGGGTTGAGCTGTCTGACCAGGCGCTTCGCCGTGTTCCCACCATTCTCACTCTTCTTGTCGTCGCACCCATGCAGTGCCCCGAAATGGAGCAGGAACTAGACGGGCTGCTTCAGGTGCTTCAGCAATCTGGAATAGATCCTTCTGTGTTATCGGAGCAGTCGATTGTGCAGTTCGATTCTTCTAACTCGTTAGATCACCTCTCTGATGCGAGTCGGTGGCCGGTTTGCCGTGTAGCACCTGCGGACCTGCTTATTGGGTACCCCGTCCGTCCAGGATATAACTCCAACCAATTCATGCGTCGTTTGGGTGACACTCGCGCTCGATACGTGATTCTGAGGCCAGATAACATTGTTATTGCCATGAGCAGAGACCTAAGTGGCCTGAAGAATAGCTTGGACGCGCTGGAAAAGACTCTGACCTAAAACTGATTGATTTGATCTGCAAATTTTCCTGTTACTGTCACTGCTTGCTCTTTTGTCTCATTTCATCCTGCTGTACAGTATCTGCAAATTCTGAGATTATAATATACAAGTCATGTTTTGTTTTGCATTTCCCTGAGACTATTCCAGATCTTGTTTACTCGGACACACAGGGGACAGGGCCAGATAGCAACAGAGTGCTACAGATTGACAAGTCTATAGTGCCTTATCAAGATTCCCGACTCACTATAGCGAGCCGTTTACAGCAGTCGACTTCTAGAATGGGAAGTCTTCTTTATTACGTGACGATTAAAAATATACAGATTCGGAACGGAGAAGATAAATCCGCTGAGAGCACCCGGGCGCTCAACCCTTACACCAGCCACAGACTGATCCTATACCACAATTTAGACTTGATCAATTTCCATACAAGGGCCCTAATCATCTCGTAAGAGAAGACATATTAGTACAAGCGTCCACCACTCGAAGCAAAGACCCCAGGTGATGCTAACAGTCTTCAAACAAGGCGAAAGGTCATCTCACAGCATATTATCCTGGCCTTCCTCGAACACAATCCGGTTCTTTAGCACTCCGAGGCCGGTAATCTCAATTTCGACCGAGTCCTTATCTTTGAGAAACTGTCGAGGGGTGTTGAAGGCACCCACACCGGCGGGAGTCCCTGTCATAACAATCGTATACGCCGGAATTGTGGTGCCTAAGCAGAGGATTAAGCCATTCTCCTCAGAGACTTCAATTTAAGGACCGCTAAAAGGGATGCTTACCCTGTGACATCCAACTCAGAATCCTCGCCGGCTCGTGGATCATATCCGTGGCGAGGTGAGAATCCTGTTTGACTTGTCCATTGAGGCGCGTAATCAACCGAGCCGTCTTCTCAACCTTGTGCCACACGGATGGATTAACCAGCGCCGGACCAACCGGCGCAAATCTATCAAAGGCCTTGGCGTAGAAAAATTGCCCGCCGGACTGCTCGGGGAGCTGAAAGAAGCGGCAGGATAAGTCATTCCCAATGGTATAGCCCAGAATACACGAGCCTGCCTCTTCAATGGCGAGGTCTCGACACTCGCGCGAGGTTACGAAGCAGAGCTCGCCCTATTATCCTCGATTATGGGTGTGATCAGACTTTTGTCCAGCAGGCTTTGCAGCAAATGAGGACAGCACTCACCTCCCAGTCTGGTAGATGGGACGCACAGAATCGGTTCATTGCGATTGTCTCGTTGGGACCGGCCAGAGAGGCGGCGGGTTTTGTCCACAACGGTGGATTCGCGGGGACATTCAGCTAATTTCTTATCAGCCTCTGTCTGGGGACCTTGTTTAGTGACCAACTTACATTTGCTTCTTTTGCATGGCTCTTATAATTAAGCCCGACGCAGTAGATCGGCAGATCGTGTGCAGGGACAGGAGGGAGGAGCTGTAGTCGATGTGAGCAGCATTCATCTATAAATATTATCCTTACGGGCATGTAATACCTTGGCAATGGTAGTAAGTGTGCCATTTTTCTTCTCCTTCAGGTCTTCGAATGATAGATGTGCATTGATTGGTGTCCCGATGACGGGCTCCGTAGAGTCGATATCGGCAAAGAACCTGTCTCCCTTCTCGTTTTCAAAGTGGATCAGATACTTGAACTCAGCCATTTGCAGTGTTTTTGTTTCTTCGGTTGTCTCTGTTGTTGAGGCCGGATTTCTCTTGGGGATTTAGGGCGAAGGTTAATGTGAACAGAGAATGCAGGAGATCTCAGGAGGGAAACAAGGTCTTGTGGAAGTATAGAAAAGTGAGATAGTAAAGCTTCAGACAAATCTGGATCTACTAATATAGACGGGGACTATCTTTCCTCGGCTCCTAGTGAAGATAGTCCGTAGAACAGTGGATAGGGTTGAGTTCCCCCGCGGAGGATCTTTGGCGGAGAGTTTAGACCCACGGTTTCTCTGGACTGGAGCCGAACCAGATAATCATAGCAATAGTACCTACCTGGAGTCACTAATTCCGATGTCTCTTTTGTAGTTCTGCTTGTTATTCAAGCGAACGAAGTCGGCGAGTCAATCCTAGTCCAGTGTAATCCATGGATCATCATTACTCGTCAGATTCCCTATGGTCATATAATATCAAGGACGACAATGCGACGATGTGTCATATTTCCTATGTATTTTACGGATATTGTCCCTCACAAATCCTCTGTACGTCAGATGGTCTGCTGTATGTAGCCACCATGTAAACGCGAATATGTCGTAGATATACCTAGAATAATTCTTTCAAGCAAAATTGGTTTACTATTGTCATTACCTATTACTCAACATTTTTTTCGCCAAGTTCCCCTCCCCCCGTATTGTGCTATACTGAAGAGTGAATTCAGCTTGGGGCCACCCGACGCCTACCCCGAAGCTTGGAGATTGCGCCCAACTCCCGCGCAAAGACCTTCAGGACATTAACAATTGTTTTCCTAGACGCCAACCGCAGCTCCGAGGATCGGAGGGAGGTAGTTGTCGTAGTCCGCTATCCAGTCGTCCCCTTCCTGTAGTTTCGCTTCACCGGTCAAGTAAATGGCGCAGCCGAGAGCTGGTCCCATGCGGCCGCGTTCTGCTGCAAGTATGGAGGCCATTTGGATGAGGAAGTTTATGAGATGAAAGGTATCATCTTTCTTTTGCTCCGTCTTTGTTTGTATTCCGTATTCACCGTAATTAAAGGCGTCGAAATTGATGGCCATGGCTAGATCCAAGAACCCACTGCACCCCGGCACCACAGGGTTCTTGTCCCAGGCTTCCTGTCGACGGTTCCGGGTGGATGCCTCCAAAGGTATTTATATTTTATTGATTGCCACGCGAATTGGGTAATCTTGTTCGAACTGTTTTTTCTCCTTTCTCTGAAGCCTCATTTGATTTAGTCTCGATGTCCTTATGGATCCTGACCTCCTCCGCGGGCGAAGGCAAGAACTAAGTTTTCTTGGTACAGGTCAAATTGCTCGCTATCGTCACCGTCCCTCTCTCTAGCCCCGTCACAGGGCACCGCAAGGACAAGATGAAGCTGGTCGACATTAATGCGAAGCGTGATATGTGGAAGACAACCCAGGCCGTACTTTCGGGTGGCCTTAATAGCGACTTTGCCAGCCACCACAGCATCAGCAGAATTGTCATCCTCTGGGGATGAGACGATTGTGGTAGGATGCAAAAGGTATTCTTTGTCGTCAAAGTCCACCCGATCCTTAGGATGCTCTCCAATATATTCATATCCCTTCTCGGTGCGCTGCAGAAACGTCTGTTCCCGCATCCACAGCCTCACGCTTTCTTTGTCCATGTCACGAGTCCACTCCTTAAAATTAGTCTCCTCTAGGTATTTCTTTTCTTCAGTAGTCAGGAAATCAGCTATATCTGACACTGAGGATTCCAGTTGGCATCGCTAACCCAGTTCACCAGGCTCCACTGCGTGCGTATGGCGCTGTCCTTGCCGATATTATTCAGCTCTAGCGTGTATACAACCTTCAATTTGCCAGTAGTTTTGTCGTTCTCGGCTGCGGCTTTCAGCAATACCTCCTCGTTGTCCCACTCCCTCGATTCCTCTTCCTCTGAAAAAAGAAATCCCATCAAGTCACACGAGGCAAAGCATTCCCCTGAATGTCTTCTGAGGTCATACGGCGCTAGGAAAGTTGCACAAAATGAGTTTGCAATCAGCGAAGCCACTATTATAAATGTCATTCACACTGACACTGAAGTGATGTGGAAGAGAATAAGCCAAGGTCATATGCGGCCTGCAGAACCCGTCCCCACCACAGGTTCAAAGCTACCTACCCGTTGTTCCGGGCTCGGACCGTCTAGAGCTCAGGCTATCTGTGGGTACCGTGGTGGGACAACGGTCAATGAATGGAAGCTTTGACTTTTACCGAGGTGCCTTAGTGATCGGTTGGAAATGGGGGAGTTTCAGGTGGGGATCCGGACGGATAATTTAATCACGCCGTCACCGACAGCGTTGCAGAAATCCCAATTCCCAAGTTCCCCAAATCCGTAGTGGTGGTCCGGTGGATCCCTGCATGTCTAACGGTGGTTCAGGGTTACATATGCTTCCATTGAACCATTACATTTCTAAGTCATTCTAGAAAAGGAAGCTAGTCCGATTGAGCTACGGTGTTGCATCATCTTCCGTGCTTTTCTTCAATAGACTTAATTTCAGCGGAAAAATTATATATCTCCTCAACTCCGGGTCCTCAAGTCCAGAACTCTCCATCTCAAAGGCAACCAAACGAAAATGTTGTCGGTCAACATCCCTGCCTACTCAAAACCATCCGGCTACCAGCTTTCTGAACTCCCGAAGCCGGAAATTCAGGACCCGAAAGATGTTCTTGTCAAGGTTCACGCTGCCAGTATAAATCCAATCGACGTGAAAAAGGCCGATGGTATCTTATAGTTCGTGCAGAAAGACGCGTATGTACACCCCACCCAGATGGCCTGAAGGTGACTCACTCTGAATGGTTCAGGTTCCCATATAAGATTGGCTATGATTGCGCCGGTACAGTCGCTGAGGTTGGAGCAGACGTGACGCGGTTCCAAGTCGGAGACGCAGTCTACGTTAGATTACCGGAGACGGATCGAGGTTTGTGATAATCGAGAAGAGATGCTCGTATTTGAGCTGACAAAATCAAATTAGGCTCGTGGAGTGAGTATGCCAAATGTGCAGAGGAATACATCGCTCTCAAGCCACCGTCGTTGTCGTTTGAGAGCGCAGCGTCGATTCCATTAGCAGGAATGACGGCTCTTCAGGCGCTGAGAAAATATGATGGCGATCTTTCTGGGAAGACTGTATTTGTACCGGCTGGATGTATGCTTTGCGTGATTATTACATTCCGTTCTCTACTAACACATGGCAGTGAGCGGGACCGGTCTATACGCCTGCCAACTTGCAAAACACGTCTTTAATGCCGGGAAGGTGATTACGACCGTCTCGACATCGAAAGTCGCCAAGGTGGACGAACTCTTAGGAAAGGGAGCCGTCGATCAGAGTAAGAAGTCCATCCCATGACTCACCATGCAATGACTGCTGACCCGATGCAAGTAATTGACTACAAGAAGGTCGACCCAAAGACTGCGATTGAGCACGGTACTGTTGATTACTTGTTTGACACAGCAGGTGTCGCCATGGAATACCTTTGTTTGATGCGACCAAAGACCTGTTGGGTCGTGTCTATTGCAACATCCCCTTCAGGAAACCAGCTACAGGACTTTCTTGAAGGCCGCAACTCTGTCCCAATCTATGTCAAACTCGTCCTGAATCTACTGGATAACATCCGCAAGATGCGTGCTCGACGCTACGGTGTTAGCTATACATACATGTTCCTGCATGAGAACGGCAAGGACTTGGACGCGATGCGAGAATATGTTGAAGGGGGTAAATTGAAAACAGTCGTGGGTACTACAGTGGATATGTCCGATATTCAGGCCATGCGAGCCGCCTGTCATGTTGTGTACAGCAACCAGGGAGGCCTTGGAAAGGCTGTGATTAAAGTTGCTCAGTCTGGGAATTGACCATGAACACGTATACCTATGAAGCTTCAAATGCAAGGGGCAGCTTTGACTCCGAGAATAGCTCCGGGGAGCTTTCATACACATACCTAGATAAGGATCTCCAGGCAGACACAGGGACAGAAGGATTCACAGACATACAGGGAGAAACTAGCAGTGCAAACCCACGAACCGGTCAGGCCTTTTTTCACGCCCAAATGTACGCACAAGGTGCCTATTTTCAAATAGAGGGATTGACGATTAGGGCGAAGGAGTACTTCCAGGAGTCCTTCATGAAATTTCCAGACCGAGAATCATTCACCTCCGCGGTGCTTGTGTACGGCTCGACGGAAGGCCACGACCGAGGGCTCAGGGACCTTGTCGTCCAGATGACGACGGATAACCTTCTGCTTCTGAGGGCTAACGACAATCCCATATTGGACGGCACCTTTTTGGAAGTGGTTCTCAACTTCATGTTGGAAATTTGTCTTTCCGCCTTGGACAGATGTGCCAAGCATCAGAGGGAATATAGAGGATGGGGCTACTAAGATTAGCACTCATTGGAGATTGTTTTCTGGGGCAAGAGTGCAATCCAGAATGTCTCAGACCGTCTGATGTGGGCAAGGGACGAAGCAATATCTATGCCCCACACCAACACCAGTCAGAAACAGAGGCTGGTTGATGTAAGCCTTGGGATTAGGCAGACTTCCAGACATCTGAAAATTTACATCTCTTTCTTCTTCTCTCCCACTTCTCTGATAGAAACAGGTTGATCTTTCATCAATTCCGCTCTGACTGACTGAGCACCGTTGTGATGTCATGTTAGACTGCTCACGTGACTCAACAGTTGATTATGAAAGTCATTGTTAGTTCTATCTTCTTCCTCCTTTTCCCCATGTCTGTTATTCCCGTTGAACCGCTGCCGAGATAGTTGAGAGATGAAGAGCATCTTCACTTCGAATGAGCGCCATCATAGCAGTTGCCCCTCCTGCGAGAGGTATGGGATGTCGCCGAACCGATGATGCTGGTTACTAGTAGCCGTGTGGAGTGTTAATCTACTACTAAGTCCGTCTAAGCTGCTCAGTTCTACTCTAAGTAGATACTAGGTTCAGTAACCTATCCATATTCATATTCTCTTATCAGGGTACGAGTATACTGATATACTATGATCCGGAGTGCAGAAGAGGCGTGGTCAGACCCCGTATAAACCTTAGGTATTGACAGACAGTTTTCGTTGACCAGTCGAGCCTCTCCACAGGGAGATTCTGCCGATTCGCGGTCGGGACCTTTCCTCCCTTAGAGCGCTCAAATTGTACACGAACATTGCCAATATACCCATCTTGACTTTTCCTGGACGGTTCTCCACGAAGCCTCCTACAGGGAAACGCCGGAATCCCTAGGGCATGTCCTTGATGTCATCAATAGTACAACTGACAGGAAAGCTAAGGCCACGATCCCCCATAAGCAAAGCTATGCCGGCGAGAGTGGCGGTGACACAGTCAGTTTTGTGGTAGGGTCTTGCGCTGCCCTCGAAGAGCGACCTGCAGTGTCCTAGAAAGACGTAATGTCTTGCACGAGTCATCGGACAGGTTGTATTGGCCTTTTCGGCTGCGTAGTAGCAGCAGTTGGAGGCAGATCGGGTGCACTGGGTCCACCAGGCGTTAAAGGGCGCGCCACAGTCTTTTGTTGGATTAAGGTCGACCGCAGTGGCAGGGCAAGCAAGTAAGGCAAGAGCAGAGAGAGCAAGCGAGATTTTCATGATGAAGCAGATTTTGTCTGGTAACGAGGGACGTTTACACAGGGAGGAGGTGTTCTTTATAAAGTATTCTCGCATAAATGCGGAGAATTCTGTTATGGATGGCTAGAACGGACAACATGCAACACCTGCTTATGCCGAATCTGGCAAGCATACGCGTTCCCTGTAGGTAGCTTACATCAGTATGCATTTGCACCTTGTCTGACCAGTGGTTGCTGTGAACCCCTCGTATTAGTAGTCTGGGTTTGTTTGTCCATATGATCCAAAGAATAAAGGAATAAGAAGGGCATAAATATATTTCCTTTTCAATGAAAAATCGGTAGTATGCACCCACCATGTCAGACACCATGTCCACCGCCTGGCTTGGGAGCCCGCAGCGGCTGTCTGCCGGGGATCGACCACCAACTCCGGGCCGCATTTTAGGGGTGTTATACCCGTGAGTCGGGCGCAATTAGGACGACCATAATCCACAAAGCAACGGCCATCCGTCACCCCCCAGATTCTCGGTTTCATGATCGCCATCACCTCCAGCCCAACGGCACTATGAAGACTTTCCATCCACTGTTCTATTTGCTCACCCTGGTCCTGGCCAATAGGCCCATCCGAAGCACCGCAACTACACCTGGATACTGGAGATTGTCATGGAGCGAGGCGAAGGAATTAATCTGGTCGACGGTCCGTTGGCAGTTATTCTGAGCAATTTAGATGTAGTTTGACCCTTTAGGAGCTCATGGTCTCCCACACACTGGTACAGCCCTTTTGCCAAATTGAACTTATCAAGAAGAGAGGTGCGGAGGGATGAGGGCTTGTCGCCGTACCTATAGGCGAGGAGGGTGACTCTCAAGTCTGACAGACCAACTTTGCATTTCTAAGTTCGTCCTTTTACTACCTTGTATCCTCTATTTCCCGATGCGCATTTATTCGCTTACTAAATTTCTAAGAAGACTTCATTTCTTAATATCGATCGCTTCAGAAACTAGGAGGCTAGGGTGCGGCATGGGAAATGGTGTACAAGAAGGGTGTTGAAAAATATAATTATGGATATGAGACCCTAGACTGATAGGAATCCTGTCCGGACACCTTTTTAGCCTAGTGATATTATATTTCAATAAAGGGTTAGTAAACAATAACTGGTGTGTCACCACATTGCTTCTATTGGATAGTACCAGTAAATAATACGGAGTGGTTTAAAGTGGATCTTTTTAAGCAAGCACCCCGCCTCTTGGTCTGGGACCGGAGATCATCGTCATCAGATAAGAACACATCAAATATTCCGCACAACCACCGTTGCAAGCATCAACCGGAGCTTGTCAGCCATCTATTTCTATCGAAATCTCCAAACAGATCCTCCATTACCAGATCTGCATTATCTACCATGCCCCGTGTAAAACGAAAGACCAAGGCAAGAAGCCAAGAACACTCTTAGCCCGTTCCCTACTGTTACAACATCTGACCGTCACCCTAGGATGAGGACCTTAAGCGGGTCCGTGAAAACCAGCGCAAATGTCGGCAACGAAGGCGTGACTACGTCGCCGAACTTGAAAGCAAAATCACAGCTTATGCGGAGGCTGCGGCTGAGGCTGATAGAAGGCGACAGGCTGTGGAAGAGAACCTCTGTAGAGAGAACGAGGCACTGCGGACCTTGTTGGCCTCCAGTGGCTTTGGTCACAATGTCCTGGACCTTAATACCGCGCAGAAGCATCAAGAAGCTATCTTAGACGATATACAAATGAGTCCCAGCTTCGCGGCAAATACTGTGCCGACCACCCTTGAACTGCACGCTGATTCGATGGCCCTCCAGTTGCCGAACGTATGACTATCCGACTATCCACCGCGTGCACGAGGTGTGCGGTGCTCTCGCAGAAGCCAAGACTGACCAAACATATGACAGGTTACTCCTAGCTTTGGATCTCCCACTACGATACGTGAAGTTGCGGATACTGGACTTGTGGCGCCTTCGAGCGTAGATTTTACGCCTCAATCCACAGATCTTAGCACTTGCCTGGACTTTCCGGTTCCGGGTTTCCATGAACTAATGGTACCGGAGAGAGAATCGCAAACCCGTCTGCTTGAGCTCCTGCCTCCAACTAACCAAAGTACAACCGGTCTTGATATCCCCATAGGATTGGTTGATCCTATTCTACAAGACACGACATTGTGCGCTGTTGCCATTCAGATTGTCCGTCACTGTAATAAGAAGGATCTAAGCATGATGGAGCTGGATGCTAAGCTCCGTCACGGGTATAGGAATGCTAGGTCGCCTCTGGAAGGTTGTAGGGTCAGTAACTGGGTTTTACTGTCTGTCCTTGCCGAAATTATACAATAGGCCATTTTCTTCTTTTACCCATCTGTTCAAAATTGCCACGACACGATGACCACTGTTGAGTGATTCGCCTTGATTATTGATGTCAATAGACTTGCCTGTCGTTCATATTTTCCTACAAGTATCATCGACGGAAGATAGCCAATCATGCTAAACCAACTGAAGGATCTGTGGAAATAATAGGAGTAGATATGAAGCCGGTGACATATCAGTCATCG
Source organism: Aspergillus fischeri NRRL 181 (assembly GCF_000149645.3). Classification (NCBI taxonomy): domain Eukaryota; kingdom Fungi; phylum Ascomycota; class Eurotiomycetes; order Eurotiales; family Aspergillaceae; genus Aspergillus; species Aspergillus fischeri. The sequence goes on from NW_001509764.1 coordinate 1,631,256, forward strand.
TTGCTGGTAACGCTTTAGGAGGGGTAAGGAATAGTGGCGACATACCAGTTATACGGCTGCCCAATCATCTCCTAACTTCGCCGTGCCTCACACATACTTATGCTTGAGCCCGTGTTACTTGAGCTTCCAATGTACAGGATCTCTGACTTTTAATAGCTGTATACTTTGGTCTAAGGGTATAAATACGGTCCCACTTCCTCTTATCAGTTCTCTCTCGTAGTTTCGAATCGATCCAGGTCAAAGGTCGCCTTGTCTCTTTGTTTTGCTTCACCTATTAACCGTCCAGGAATATTGAAGTCGCCAGATAACAATCGCCAGCACCCAAGTCTGTTGCAATGGCTGAGGACACCTATCAACACGTGCGGTCCCGCTATGGTGACATCGCTAAGAGCACAGGCACCACGGTCCATGACAAGGAAGACGACATCGCATTAGCGTTTGGGTACAGCGCGAAGGACCTACGTGCTCTTCCAGATAAAGCAAACCTAGGATTAAGTTGCGGCAATCCAGTGGCACATGCCAATATCAAGGAGGTACCTTGTACATGATATGCGGTTGTAGACTCACACATTCTAACTCTTGGACAATCGAACTAGGGAGAGACGATTGTCGACCTCGGAAGTGGAGGCGGCATCGATGTTCTGCTCGCGGCTCGCAAGGTGGGACCAGAAGGAACTGCCATTGGGATTGACATGACGAAGGTTAGCTAGCGATTCTGTCCCTTGAGGAGCTGTCGGCTAATACCTCAACCAGGACATGATTAATCTCGCGAAGAAAAACGCTGAAGCGGCTGGTCTGTCCAATACTCGGTTTATTGAGGCGTCCATCACCTCGATCCCGCTTCCGGATGCCAGTGTCGACTGCATTATCAGCAACTGCGTTATCAATCTTGTCCCATCAAAGGATAAACCGACAGTATTCCAAGAAATTGCTCGCTTGCTGAAGCCGGGTGGAAGAGTTGCTATCAGTGACATCCTCGCCAGGAAGGAGCTCCCAGCGAAGATCGTCAACGATATAGCTCTCCATGTAGGGTGCATTGCAGGCGCTAGCCAGGTTGTGGAGTATGAAGAATATCTCAAAAGCGCTGGATTCAAAGGTACATTCTTAGATTCCACTCATATTGCCGTTCCGTTACTGACACGACTTCAGATATTCTGATGGTGGATACTAAAGCAGACCTCAATCTCTATAAACAGTCCTCCTATCTAGGTCAAAGTAGTTGCTGTGGCCCAGCAGATTCCCGCAAAGAGTGGCCAGCTAAATATGCTGAGATGGACTTCAACGAATGGGTTGGTAAGTTTCCCTTCAATTTAGGACTGCTTACATTAGATGTTAATCATCTGTACAGCCTCATTTCAGATTTATACTGTCAAAGACAGCAGCGTCGTGTAGGACGGGCCTTAAACTGCCGGGGTCTGCAATTGAGCACGACGGATTTGATATCGAACGATTCAAGCTGATTATCTAATTTTTTTTCTCTCTTCCATCGTCCTGATTTTCAGTTATTATGAAGTGTTCCTCTAGCTAGGAGAAAGCAATATCTATCATCAACAGATCTAATCTTTCCAACCCAATCGGTTTGCCACAGCTTTCACAGCATAGACAAGCCCCAACAACACTGGCACCTCAACTAATGGTCCCACTGTGGATGCAAGAGCCTGGTTGCTGTCCGCTCCAAATGTCGCAACGGCGACAGCGATAGCCAGCTCAAAGTTGTTGCTAGCTGCAGTAAAACTCTGCGTCGCCGCCAACTTATACCCAAAACCCATCTTATATGTAATGAAAAGGGTCGCGAAGAATATGACAGCGAAGTAAACAATAAGAGGGGCTGCAACCCGGACAACAGAGACAATCTGATGCACCACTTGACGGCCTTGAGAAGCGAACAGTACCAGGATGGTAAACAAGAGCCCGATCAATGACCAGGGGCTGGCCCATTTCAGAAAGACCTCATCATACCACCTTGGGCTTGCAACCCATCGGAGGGTGAAGCGCGTGAGGATTGCAGCACCTAAGGGGATCCCGAGGAACACAGCCACACTTTTCGCGGCAACATCATATTCAAATCCGACGGAGTCGCCGCTGATGATTTGAATAAAAAAGACCCCCATCGGGGCGAATAAAACCATTTGGAGGATCGAGTTGACAGCAACAAGGATGGCACAGTATTCACTGTCCCCTCCAGCTAATCCGGTCCAGATTAAGACCTAGTCAAAAAATAAGCGAATAAGCATAGGGATGGGTAGAACTCTGGTGGACCGCTTGGAAATGCTTACCATAGCAATACAACGAGCCAGTCCGACAATAATGAGCCCCTGCCGCAGCTCTGGCTCATCAGGCAGAAACGCCCAAGCCAATGCCAGCTGACAAGGATTCAAGGTCAGCCGATGCCTATGAGCGACGCATCCAAGTATCGACCTACCATGAAGAACGGAGCTATAATCCAATTGACAAATATGCTAAAGGCAATCTGTATCCATATCTGACGTGTACGGAAAACATAATGCAGGCTCTCATATCGAACTTTGCACAGAATAGGGTACATCATAACGAGAAGGCCGATAGCTGCCGAGGATGATTAGTACATGGGAGGGAACTACTTGTCACCAGGAATACTCACCAATTGGGACGGAGACGCCTACAAATTTCCCTTTTTGCAACGCGGGCCCGGTGTTCGGTACAAAGTTACCAAGAATGATTCCAATTGCCATGGCGAGGAAAATCCACAAAGCAAGGAACCTGTCGAGCATCCCGAGATTTTTGAACGCAGATTGCTTGCATTGGGGCCCATCTGGTAAACTCGGTTCTCCCTGCTTTTCCACGTCGGCCGCTTGCCCTGGGGATGGGCTGGCAATGTCAGGTATCCTTTCCGGATGTGATTGAGACATGGTAATCTGCCGTCATCTGATGTCTTGTGGAATTGAATTCGAGGTGCTATTATTGAATTAGCGGGACACGCAGTCCAAGATATATGGCTGAACACTGTGGTCATTTGTTTTTGATATTCCTGTGGCGGAAAGTTCTCGGTTGAAGGTCACTGGTAAATGCTGATTGGACGTTTCTCAGCGGAAGAATACCTGTATACAGGGGGTCCACTGTATGGTCACCACAGTGTAATATTACCTTGGCTTATCAATCTATCGGACGTTCATCAAGTTGTCACTAGCAAGTGTTGATTGGACAGACTTTGCCCAGCTAAACAATACGCACTAGGTAGTCAGTTCTAGTGGCACATAACAAGCCTGTAAGTGTCTAGTATCGCTTCAGAACAACCCAGAAGCATCGACTTGAAACGTCATCAAAATGGCCAAGCAATGCTAAGTGCAAGTGCGACCCAGATCCTTTTAGCTTACATATCACCGTAGGTCTCAGCCATCTTATTCCTAAGGTAACCTTGTGAGCCCACCGCTGTGTTCCTACTCTCTCCATCCTTCTTCCCTTACCTACCACGGTACTATCCAATATTTAAATACCGCTCCAAAGGGTCGCCTCGCTTCTGGAAATACTACCAATTAGTGCCCTAGACGGCCTAAGGACATTTCAACCTCCTGACGAGTTGTCCATCGAGAACCACAACAATGACCACCAAGCAGTCACGAGGAATCATGTCCGGCAAGCCTAGTGTCTTGTTCGTTTGCATCCATAATGCTGGCCGCTCACAGATGGCCTCTGGATATCTTACCCACCTTGCAGGCGATGCTATCGAAGTTCGCTCTGCTGGCTCAGCCCCTGCAGACTCCATCAACTCCTTCGTTGTCGAAGCCATGCGTGAAGAAGGCATTGACATCACCGACCAAAAACCAAAAATCCTAACCACAGATGCTGTCCAGGCCAGCGACGTTGTTATCACCATGGGCTGCGGCGATGCCTGCCCCTTCTTCCCAGGCAAGCGCTACCTTGATTGGAAACTCGATGATCCCGCCGGGCAAACCCTTGATGCTATACGCCCTATCCGTGACGAAATCCGTCGTCGAGTCGAGAATCTTATCAAAGAGATGTTACAACCTCGCTGAATTTCGTACTTCGTCATCAGCAGATGTACGCTGTCATGCAGGACTACTCCAAAACGTTGCTACCCGCTAGTCAACTAGATGTACCTAATTTCAGCCTTGTTGAATAAGCTCCAACCTACTGTGAATAGAAGATGAATTACAAGCCATAAGCATCCAACTGATCTGACAGAGGGTATCACTATACGTAGCATTGAGTATGGTTCATCTTAAAAACTCATCTGGAACCTTTAGGAAGCACCAGTGAACCGCTGGCCCATCTGCCTGAAACGCTGGAAAGTCGACGGTCCTAAATCGTCAATCACTTCCTCTAATCGACCATCTGCCATCATTGTCACGGCATCCCTTCCAGCTTTCATGTGCTTCTCCAAAGTGCCGAGTCTATGAGCCACAATGATGACAGTGTGGCCCTTTTCAGTGAACTCATCGTCAATGATACGATGAACCGTGGACCCCGTAACTTCGTCGAGAGAGGATGTAACTTCGTCCAAGAGAACTACAGGCTTCACTCCGGAACGTTGTAACGAGTTGGTTTTGACAAGTGCTCGACAGAGCGCGAGCAGTTGGCACTGTCCTATGGAGAGCTTCGGAAATATTGACAGCTTCTGGTCAAGGATTGCATGTTCACCAGAGCCTGAGATTTCGAGGACGGTAGTTGGATCTCCCCCAGAGTGCATTTGGCCCTCCAAGAAATGTGACCACAGTCCTGCTCTGTTAAGTGCATCAACGAGGGCGTCGTCCGGCATTAACTCATCTGGCTCTAGGTTGAAGCGCAAGGTCTCGTTCGGCAACAACAACGGGTCTTGAGACACCGAGACGAAGCACCGTCGCCGTAGTAAGTCCAACCTTACTTGCCTGATATCCATGCCATCGAGCTCGATCTGGCCGGACTGTACTTCGAGAAGCCGTAGGAGCGAGAGGAGTAGCGTGCTTTTACCGCTGGCATGAACGGTGAGCCTTCAGATATATAATTTGTACTCCATGCAGTGACTCACCTGCCTGTACGCCCGCACACAATGAGTTTCTGACCTGCTGTAACATTCAGGCTCAGATTCTGTAGAGCAACCGACCCGGGCCTTCATTGTACGCCTGTCAGCTACTGGAAGAGCAGTTTTAGGCAGAATACATACTCGTAGAATGCAGTGACGTTTTTGATGTTGATATGTCCTCTGGAAGGCCAGTTTTCCGGGGGTTCAAAGTTGCAGGTTCCTCCACCCTCAACCGCAGTCCTTTCGTCAAGCTTCTTCAATCGAGCAATGGCACCAAGGGAAGTCTCTAGTGTAGTCCAATTCTCCACAAGTTTCAGTAAGGTCGAGTTTGCTACGAGCATGACGTTGAGCGCGATTCCGACTTGTCCACCACTGACGTGCCCCCGAAATGCTACAGCGAACGCAACAACACTCGTTGCAACAGCCGCACCCAAAAGATCTAGGACCAGGTTGAGCCATCTCTGGAGACACAAACGGAGAAATTCTGGACGCTGAGAGTTGTCGATGCTTTGGATATTGTCCCGTATTGCAGCCCTAGACCAACCAAATGACCGTATGGTTTCGAGGCCCTCGATCTGGAAATTAAGATCAGCTGGGTGACATTGATTGAGTGGAGTACCTACGCATTCCAAAAAGCTCAAGAACACCCCTGCGCGAGACTCCAGCTCCAAGAATCGGAGTTGTCGTGACGTCCGCAGGTAAACCTTTTGAATGACATAGACCAAGAGCATGCAGGCCGGTAAAGATACTGCGAGCCATTTTTCGGCCATGTAAAGAAGTATGATCTGCATGAGCAGCTTGAAGATCTCTGGCAGCTCGTTATCCCAATGATTATTCAAATAGGGAAAGCTGATACCTACGAGTTAGAACAGTTTGAAGCGCTGATGGTAACTGCTTATCAATATGCTGGATGTCTTGACTGAATCTAGAAATCATTAATATGGATACGACCATGCGAACATGCACTCTTACCTGTTTAGGATTGAGCCGTTGTCGGTTTTAGAGAAATATAACAGAGGCGCGCTATGGATTGTTAGCCGTCTCTTGGATCAGCCTGTCTGGGTGTTCAATATAGGGCATAGAAACCTCGTTACGATGTGCAATAGACGGTGATGTAACCGCAACCCAGCCTGCGGAGCAAGTCGGGAAAGAATGGACCTATTGGGCTTTCAATGATAATGTGCAACTGGCATCTCTTGGAAACTCACCACATCTGAGCGCTGGTCGATATCCAAGACAAGGTTGATAGAAAGAGAAATCCGCCGACATAGAACGGGGTGTTTCTGCCACCTAACTCTGTCCACAACCGAAGCCAGTACTGCGGAATAGTGACGAAAAAAGCATATGATACAGTGCTGGTGATAAGGAAGAAAATGTTCGTAAAATCAATGGAACTGAAATAGTAGCCTAAGCTCATATTAGTCGCATCCATATATATGAGAGGGGAAATCACCATATAGAGCGGGATCTCCAGTCTGTCGGGCCAGGTCTGTTTCAGTTTCATCTTTTGCTCGCCATTTGGCGCTGAGTTCATCAAAGTTTGCCGACAAGACGGCGTTGTCCTTGGTGTGGTGGCTGGAAGAGAACTTCGCTATAGTTGCAGCTTTGGTCTTGATATCCTGCGAATTCCCTTGATCTATGATTCGATGGTCTCCCAGAACTACGATGTGATTCGCAGCATGAAAGTACTGAGCTATCACGGAGTAAGTCAGTAAACTCGTGACTGAGCAAGGACAGCCGTACACGAATTAGAAACGAGGACTACTGTGGTCCTCAATCTCCGGGTTAGACCTGTGGCCCCAAATAGATTATCGAAGATAATTTTCTCCGTTTCGCCATCCAGTTCACTAAAGGTGTCATCCAGCAGAAGTATGTCGTATCTCGCAAACAAAGCACGCGCGAGTGCCTGCAATTATTAGCTCAGTCCATACGTAACTCTTCTGAGACACATACAACCCGCTGCCTCTGTCCTCCAGACAAATTGAGCCCTCCGCTACCAATCCGCGTTAGATCTCCCTGGGGGAAGGATTTGAAGTCATGTGTAAGACAACACATAGCTGTTACCTCATGATACCATTTTTCATTATCTGGGTCGTTAGCGCTGTAAATTTCAGTAGCACCGTGAATAACCTCTTTGATGGTACCATTAGGAAGCCACGGCTTCTGAGCACAATATGCTATCTGTCGTGTTGACAGGCTAATTAACCCTTGCACAGGGAGTACTTCTCCAAGAATAGCACGCAACAGAGTCGATTTGCCGCTGCCAGTAGGGCCCGATATTATGGCAAGAGATCCTGCAGCTACTTCGGTGTTGATATCCTCCAAGACAAGGGGTTTATAGCCAATCCTCAGTTGTCGTATTTGAATAGCAGTAGAACCTTTCAGTAATGTCCCGCGATGAGCTTGTAAAGATTCGCGGAGCAAAAACGATTGGATTCTTTCAAATCCGGAAAATGCTGTCACTGCGCGCGGCACAATAGTCATGAGCATATTTGCAGGATGAGTTACCATGCTTAAGATTGCCACGGTAGTGAATGCAGTTTCTGTATCCAGGTTGTCACCACGAGCAACTGATATCGCAGCATAGATAACCAGCGTGATAGCTGGGGAGAATATTCCAAGGGCATTGGCTATATTCACGTCAGCTAATATTAACTGTCAACATCATTTAAACTCTGGCATACCAGAAGCATTATAGAATACCATCATCCACCCAAGTTTCGACGCTGCCCCGAGCTCAGCCTCCCGAAGCTCTTGAATGCGACGGGTGAAATTGTGTTGGAGTCCGAGCATTTTGACGACTTTCATTGTGCTCAGCATGGAGCTTGTAGCTGCTATGCGGCTCTGGGTTGCGTCGCTCCAGGCCTTTTGGCGAGGCTGTAAATGCTTTGCAACAAATCGACTAGTGTATGAACATACTACACAACTTAGGATCAAATCAAAACGCTATGGAAATACACTTACAATATATCAGAAAGAGCGGAAGAGGCCAGATCCAGCCAACTTGGCCAACTAGAAGTCTAGTACCAATCAGCACCTCGATGACTTGTGCCCATGTTTCGTGGATCATTTCTGCAATCCCATCGAGAGTCTCTACATCAGTACTCATGAGTGTTGTTGCTTCACCGTTGTCATAAGCATTGCTAGGTGATTTCATAATCTTGTCATGAATAAGCCCTATGAGGGCACTCCTAGTCATAAGCTTCAGCCTGTTTAGACGGTGTTGATACATAGCGGTTGACAGCTAAGGTTGAACGTCAGCACCAAGCTAGAGAGCAGAGGAATTGGAGCTTACGGCAAGGCAAACGTAGATGAATACAGCGGCCAAAACAAGCCAGAACCCATGATTGCTTTCCGCACCGGCATGGTATGCCGCGACATATCTGATACACTCTTTGATCAAGATAGGCTGAGAATAGCGAAAGACGATCAATAATAATCGGGGGAACCCAGCACCGAGAAACGGTCTCCACAAGCATTCCATCAAAGCGATAGGCAGACTCTTCTTGGTTTCAGGTTTGGCTAGTGTTGTGAGAAGTAAGATGACAGGCGCTTTGATATTCCTGACTAACCTCGCTGAGACCACGCTTGCAGTATTGCCTTTCTTGTGAACTCTGGTTTCATGTCTTGACTGAGGGTTGGCAAATCCCGGTTGACGAGGATACTCTTGTACCCTCGAAGAAGAATTGGATTGATCCATATGAAAAGGAGCCTACTCAAAACGCCGTAAAGTTCTTCAGGAGGCTGGTGCTTGTTGAGATCACCGAATGCTGGGCCTCCATTGGTGCAACATTCAAGTACCAGAAGCGCCAAGTGCATGCAGCAACGGAGAAGTACTGGACGCGAGGTATCCGCATGTCTAGCAATCTTTGAAGGCATGGCTACGTGGATGGCATCGCACAGTATAGACGCGAGAAGATATAGTGTAGGGAGATCTGAGGATATATGGGACCGCTGTTGCTCCTGCAGCAGAAGAACGCTCAGGCCCAAGGCAGCAGGTATAGAAGCAAACAGTGAGGCCGAAAACAAGGTCTTGTGCTGCAAATCCAAGCTTGAGAGCTTTATGTAATATGAGGCCAATATGGCCGATAGCAATACCCCAAGAGCCTAAGGTCATCATTGTTACAAGATGTAGAACTCGAATCTTGGAGAGCAGGAATACTGACGGCCTTGAAGAGTCCTTTCCAGGTTGAAGTGCGGCTGATGCTCGAGTTACGAAGTTCCCAGAGTCTGAGAGGGAGAATCAACAGAAATATGGCGGCAGAGACTGTAGATACAGCAAATAACACATGTGTTGGCTCTGGAGCCATTACGGCTGCGTCAGTGATTGCTGTCGAGACGGGCAGCAGCGACTTGAAGCTCCTCTTAATAATTTGTGAGGTTGTCTCGAAGGATGAAATGGCTGACATTCAAAGGTACGAAACAAGCGGTCAAAAACGAGTCACGGAGGAAAAGATACTGCCTATAATCTGTTCAACGTGGGCCTCACGGGTCCCTGTTGGAATACGGAACACTTGTGGAAGGACCAACTGACGTCCAAGATTTTCTGGCCTAGTGTTTAGAAATCCTGGCAGTTTTCTTTTGAGACCTGTAAGGTGGGCTACCGGGATGCGACATGAAATACAGGGGTTTTGTCTTTGATTGGTCGCCTTTGGCTAGGATTAGTGGGTGATAAGGTAAGGGATTCATCCTTATGATGCCCACAGTGAGGCCGACTGTGAGGCCTTATAGTAAGCGGAATTTCTGGCGCTAGGATACTTCCTCGTATGACCAGCTATGCAGAGGTCGGTTTTTTTGCATCTGGAAGCGTGATTAAGGGATATTTTTGCTGCAACTGTAGCGTCTCAGAGGTCGTGTGCCCAGCTGGTGACGACTCGCCGGTCGAGCCTTCACAGGAGATTGGCTAACGATGACGCAAGTAAAAACAATGGTGAGCACATGTATCTAATATGCATGACTCGAAGTAGACGTTGGAAACTATGCCTATTGGAAGCCCCTGACGCGGAGTAAAGAGGTCAAGCATCCGGATTGCTTATCAAATACCAAAGATTCGCGTTCTGCGGAGGTCCAAGGGCAGAGGTGAGTTTGAAAAATGACCTTGAGGTTTGGGCGTCTGGTAGCAGTTAAATAAGACCTCGGGCAAGTTGAACTTGCTGCCAGCCCGACAATTTATATGCTGGCTTGATCATTCATTGTTTAGTGAGGTGAAGTATGGGATATTCCTCTACTTTGGGTTCCATGAAGCAAAAAAAGATCTAGATTCTTTCTTCAAACACCCCTTTGATTCCGAGATTTGATTATGTTTGTGGTGAGCAAACGCGAAAAAAAAAAGATTGGAATTTGTGGCGCTGCCCGGAATCGAACCGGGGCTGGCACGGCCACAACGTGACGTCCTACCACTAGACCACAGCACCTGATTATTGGTTTGTCTTTGTCGAGGAGCTACAAAAGCTAATCAGAATCAATACAGTCAATCACAATCAAATCTGACCAGTACCTTCCAGGTATTCTTGTCCTGTGGAAAACTGGTGCCTCATTGAGGAGGTAATCACGGTAGTGGTTCCCTATGTTAGATCAAATCCCAATGAACTCCAATACGCAGTGGTAATGTTGGCTGAAACGCACTACATCGCTATCCACCGTATATATATATACATAGTTATACACTGAGGAATCAATGACACTGTGATTTACTGCGTTGTACAGCACATCCCCAGATAGAGTGAAAGGAGTTAACCATCTAATTAGTAATATTACTTCAACCTGTACATAGACAAGTGGCACCGACCATCTATTTTCTACTAGTTTTATTCCTTGTATTGGATTACCAGAACATGGCCGCTACGAGAACACAAGCAATGACATTCAGCACTGGCCAGCTATCAGAATACGACAACGCGCCAATTTCGAAGGGTAGTGTCTGAGTTGAAGCCTGGACTACAGGTTAGCACGCTTTATTGATTCTCCTCAGCGAAGAACACGATACCAGAATCGATTTTCCTGGAGAATACAGCGACGGGGCAGGCTGACTCGGACACCGTGCGGTTAAACTCGCAGTAGCCTCCGCTTTAGTGGAGAACACTCCAGTTTTATTACCTAGTAGCGGACGTGTCCAAGCGACGGCGGAGGCCACTTCGACAGGATTGCTCTCAAGACCGCAGGCGGTGCCAGCCTTGGACATCGAATCACCGTAGTATTGCCAAATCTCGTATTTTAGAGCACTAGTCAGACAATTGTTCAGATCAGATTTGAGTGTGTCAGAAGCGTAGTGGCCATCGCTGCGGCTGGCGACAATGACACCACCTAGGGATACCTGTTGATGAGCGCTGTAGCAGGTACCCGGGCGTATAATCACGAACCACAATTGACGTGCAGTCATATTCCGGAATGCCTGCTCTTAGAGCCGGTGCAAAGGGACAGTTTCGGGGTATGGGATTGTCCTGGCACCGATCACAACGGATAGAGTCGTCCCAATGACTACAGGATGCATTATTTACTATAGTTTCGCTAGGGGAAGTTAATAAGAGTATGCCACAAATGACGAGGCTTTGATTACGAGTCGGCCGGTAGACACTGCGATGTGCCTTGTATATAAATAAGAACCTCCGTAAATGCACCATGGCTCTCCAGCTTGGCACAGACCACGATGCTGCTGGAGACGGCCTGAGTTTCGGCAAACCTTTGAAATCGTCCTAATGCAGAACCACCAGTCATGCCTCACATCGCCAATCAGTCTATATTTTCACCCACTTAAAGGGAAATGATGAATTAGTCGTGGATACCTTGTGTTGGACTAGTACATTGCCATAGTGGGCGCGGAGGACGATGATGGATCGACAAAGATCGGCCTGCCCCACTAATTATCTTATCTCATCGTTTATCTTATCTGATCCGAGCCCTGGTTTGCCTTCCTAATAAGGTAGTGCTTTCATCCCCAAGCCACTCTTACGGTAGTGGCTTTGGCACGCAAATGAATAGTGATCCTGACAGCATTTGCTTTGACGAGAGGTCAGTCATCCCGCTCCGTAATTGCAATCAACGCATCAGGGTTTACGCGTTGTTTATACCGATTTCAGAACCGTGCCGTTCACCGCCGGTAGATAATGTGTCCGGGCATGTCGAAGCAGGGAAGCAGGGTCAAACTTCCAGAACGAGTGCACATCGAATGAAGACGGAGGCATAAAAACAAAGCGAGACATGCTGTGCTTGTGCTGAAAATGTCCATGTGCCAAATAGCGGATTTACCTACCAGGTGCCTTGCATCCACGTAGTTACGATGAGTTCACCACAGTCCCGACAACCACTTCCGAAGAAGTTACTACCGACTCAATGACCACAAATTGTTGCAAAGGAGTAGCTCGCGTCTGCGCCGGTATTGCGGTTGGTTCGGTTGCCGGGGTAGCATTGGGGCCATCTTGCTGTTTGGATACAGGAGGCTGCTACAGACGTACCGCTTGATGCGTCAAAGCGTTGGCCCGTAATGCTAATTAGGATCGGAATAATACTTTTCCTAGAGGTGATGATGCCCAGGATGCTACCGTTTGTAAGCTTAAATGGTTGTCGTCGCTTGAACAGAAGACCATTATCCAGGTCACCAGCCTTCGAGTGACTGGCTAAACCAATATTAATACAATTGAGAATTTATATCCTAGCCCTTATAATAACTTTGAGAGTGCCTTGAGCCCTCCAGTGTTGTACACAGTGTCGTCTCGTCCTCACAGCGCCTTTTTTCGGACCGAAGAACCAAATCAATGAGTTGTAATAGCTTGATCAAGATTCGCAACGGTAGTCAGTGCAATCGATTCTAAGGCAAAACGCGTATGTTAGCTGTGCTCATTCTAGTATGGAAGCCCATAAAGCCAAGACTCACCGGACACATAGTTGTAGTGGAGCTGTTGTGCTTCGTAATGCGAATCGGTATTGTCCACTCTATGAGAGGATGTTGGCAAAATAGGTTCATCGGCTGTGCCTGAAAAGAAAAAAATACTATGTTAGAGGCAAAGATGGATGTCTCTATGTAATGTAGGTCTTGGTGAGACATACGACCTCTCCATCTTCTAAAGCGCTGCAGTAGAGCTTTGCCTCCTATCAGAAAAGGAGGAATAGCGAGGATGCCCGTCACCACACCCACGGCGACTGTGGCGGTCATCGATTTATCTGTCATGATGGAGGTTAAGGAGATGGGGATGAGTCTGATATTTTTCGTCGATAGCAGATGGGTGTGAAAATTTTTTCCTGCGAGATGTTGGTGCATTATATATGTCGATGCGCTGTAGAGATACTCGAGGAGGCAGCATACTCTTCTTCCATCACAGCATCTTTTTCCACAGCAGATACCAATCGTTCCACACCCAAACGTGCTGCAGGCTGCATACTTACTACACCATTTTTCGCTTAAGGGATTTGGCAGTTGCAATCGAGCTAGTTACACTCCACTCTGGACAGAAACACGCTAGAATATAGTGGCGCTCAACGGAGCATAAGCCACGGAGATATTGCTGATACATCCATGACGGTTGCACGGAACGAGGAGTACTGAATCTGCTTCGAAGAAGCTGGGATTGTGCAATGACCTCCTGCGAGGCTGGTTCCAAGCAAGGACTCTGTGTCAACATAACCAAATCAGGAACAGCCCATTGCGTTGCTCCTTTTTTCGCTCCCTTTTAGGCTAGTGTTGTGGAAACACCCATCGACTTGACAGTCTTAGTTTCTTGCGAAGTATATCAGTGATTTCTTTCCGAATTAATGCCCAGCTCCAAGTACGAGTCTTTTGCTCGTTTCTATGGGATTTATTCTTAACTTTCCCCTGTTTCGTCTAACTTCAGGTTCTCTGGAATGATAACCCCTGCTGGATAGCATCAATATCTACTGAATTTTTATGACTGCTGAGCTCGCATTTATCGGATGAACTAGTGAAGGCTGAGTAGAATCTGCTCGTGACTACTGCGATAGTCCTGAGTCGTACGTTCCTATTTGGTGCTAGCGCGCGCATTAAGGGCAGCAGTTTTCCTCAAGCTTAATGCAGAGAGCTACTTTCAGTCATTCAGTAATGGAACTCTTAATGAGTCTTAACCACCATGTCACTATCTCGACCTCAGATAGACTTTTTGGAGTCTGGACCCCTTCTCCAGGCTGCAGCCAGTTTGACAAGTCATGATTGGCTGATGCTTAGCAGTTCATTTCGGCCCGGCTAGGCTGGAACGACGGCGCCCCAAACGTTGGGGATGAACGCAGCAGATGACTTCAGGATATCCGCGTAATCTACTCCGTACCTAGATACCATTCTGTAAATGGAGCCTACCAAGCCCTCGGAATGATGCGCGCGGGTGGCTTAATCAATGCAGATCGCCATAAATGAATGAGACCTAGTGGGCCTTGGTGGGACTTGATAGGAATGGTCGCTAATGGAAACATGGAAAATGATCAAATGAAGAAATGAAGAGTTGGGAAAGTGGGAAAATGGTGAAGTGGTGAAGTGGTGAAGTGGTGAAATGGTGAAATGGTGAAATGGTGAAATGGTGAAATGGTGAAATGGTGGAATGGAGAAATGGACAAATGGACAAATGAACAAATGGACAAATCAACAAATGGACAAATGAACAAATGGGCAAAGGTCAAAAAAAATATGCTTTACATCAGGTTAGGTGCGTACCTTAGCATGGTGTGTTAAGCCTGATGGAGGTTGAATGAAGTTCAAACAAAAAGTTGTCCGTCAGCTGAAGGCTGTCTGCTCTACTACTTCAGCATGTCTACTTCTGGGCATTTCTATGATCTACACTACTTAGTTTCAGTTTTATCGCTGTACTCCTTCGGGTGTTGGTCTCGAGTGATATGGGGATCATTATTGTCTTGAACATGGTCCTGTTCCGTGTCCCGTGGCTTCCTTGATTCTATCTACCGAGTGGAAATGAAATCGTCGAAGATTTAACTCGGGTAAAGAATAGACTTTGAGCTTTTGGCTTCTGACACTAGAACAAAAATACCGTCGTTTTGCTTAGCAGGCTGCTACGTCGCGCCCAGCAACTTCCTACGCCTTCATTCAATGCGTCGGTGAGGCAGATACTTTGATCCCTTTGATCAGAAATTATCCTAGGCTCTTATCGCTGTTCTTGTGCTTTTGCTTTAGACTCAGGGTTCTCGTTCCATAGCTGCAAATCATATTAAGTGGAGGGGATTTAATACATGAGCTTAACTGCCTTGCTAAAGCTGATAGTGAAACTCAGAGTCTAGATCAATGTTAATTGATGGCATGGTCCTCGTGTTAACAAAAGTACTAACCAAAAAAAAAAAAAAATAAAAAGGGGGAGGTGGGGGTAGGGAAAGCCTCTGCTATGCGCCATCCTCAGCCCCTGGCAAGAATATCATGAATAATAGTACTACAGAGATGATGCCCTCAAGGGTTTAACAGAAACTACCAGGCCTTCACCGCTTGTTTCCCATCATCGGGAGTTCATACTCCAGGTTTCTGCTGGGATATCCAAGCATGCCCTTGAGCTACCAACATTTGGCTTAGCCTCCCATTGGTCGACGACACCTTCAGCATGCCTCTTAGATTGAAAAAAATTTGAAAAAATCTACTATCCAAGGCACGAGATCTACTGGTCGTCATCTATCAACTTCCACTATCTCCTTAGTTATTACGAGCATCTTTCCCCCCACCCCCCCATACTGTGCCATCGTTGAGACGTATTCAAACCCGTCAACAGTGTTGAAGCCTTTGCATGGACTAGGCGTGGTCATTGGTCAGTCGTTGATGATCCTTAAAGTAACCGAAATTGAAGGACCCTTGCAGTTAGGATCCAATTCCTCCGAACCAACCACAATGCGCATCAAATTTTTAATTCCTTTGGTGAAGGATTTTATTCATCACTTGTAAGAGCCGCAATCTCCCTTTGCGCTTAATGCAGAGGGCTATTTTCAGTCATTCAGTAATGGAACTCTTAATTCCACCTTAAGACCCCAAAGCAGGTTTTGATCCTTGTTCTTCAACCTACCCAGAAGTAGCTCCATCAGTGGGCAGTAGTCTCTTACTATCTGGAACTCGAATCAGAGTCTTCATAAGATCAAGTTCATTACGTACAATATAGCAATTTCGTACAAGTTAGCAGGGTTTGCTTCAGTCTACAAGAAAGTGCTTTGGATCTCATTGCTAACCATATTGCGACTAAGCACAAATTTTTAATCAGGTCATACCCGTCAAATTTAAGAGTGTTCTTCAAAACGATTCAGCAACAATATGTTTGACTAGGTAGTAGTTAAAGAATCCCTTCTTCTGCAAGTCTAAACTTCATTACAGAACATGAATTCATTCTTCAATGTCAACAGGAGAATCTGGCTGTACTTCGCCAGAGGGTGAGCTGACCATAGTCGTCATTATATACCCCGTACTCAATATTAAAAGTTGTGGGGTTAGGCTGGCCCACTCACTAGAACCCAAAACCTTAGTAAGGGTGAGATCACCTCTAAGGTCTGTAACCTGCTGACCACTTAAGTTGCATGGCCGGAAGGCCGGTTGATATCAGGGTGAGTATTAATTAGTCTACAGGGTCAGGCATTATTCCCATCTGGCAATGCATGTTTAATGTAGGTATAATATTTGCAGAGGACGTTAATGGTTGAGGCTTGGGGGGTGGGGGGAAACGGCTGTATATGGAAGAAATAGTGCTATCTGAGCCTTCAATACTGCACACGTAGTTTATTTAATTTTCCATGATCTGACACAAGATGGGCTTGACAATTAACATCATTCTATACAGCTCACACTGTTTCTTCTGTTGAACATTTCTACCCATGATGAGCCAGATAGTGGCCACTTGTCATATACTCTATCTTTTGTCACTATTCCAGGCTTGTATTCCGTCCGAACCAAGTTAGGTGCGTTTACGTCTTGGTATAATCGTTCTCACTCGCCCCATAAAAGGACGAAAAAAAGGAATAGGAACCAGCCAGCACAAAAAGACTAAGTATATCTCGTTTCCTGTTCTGCAGCAAGGTCCCTTCCAGGTAGGTTGCTTGATCCCTGGCGCCCACCCCATGTCCATCAGGAGCCTATTAGAATGACGTTCTGACTGTTCAAATGCTTCGCCATACTACAAAATTGAAGTGATCGCTCGACCGGAGCGCCTGCGGACTGAGGGTTGAACCAGCGCCTGACAGCATCTTGGTTCAGGAACAATATGGCCTTGGGCGGAACAACAATATCTGGATTTGATGTCTGACAATCCTGTTTGGTATGACCATGGGCGTATGTTGATTAACAATGCCAGTTCGCACTTGGTTTGCGCGGGGCTATCCAAGATCGCTTTCTTTATATCGCTGTGGGTAGAGCATGCTGCGTTTAAACAAGGAATTTGCCAATGAACAACCAAGGAAGATCAGGTCGTATGCAGTATGCTTTCTAAACAAACTTGTTACAACAATTGGGTTGGTCTGGTTATTGTGCCCTTAGGTTAACCTTGCTTGCCGCTGCCTTGGGAAGGGTTCCCCGCATTATCCGGGATATTATGTGGCGAGGAGTACTTCTCTTAAACTCGACTTAAATTGTTCTTTTTTTCATGGGGTACACAAAGATAATGTCAAGTGGGTACCTGCAGTACAAATAAACTTTGATAGAGAGTTGGAAGAACCGTAGTATATCCATATAAGCTTGCCAGGGGACTTACAAGCCTTCGGAATTGTCAAATCCGCGGAGAAAGTGATGGACTACCATCACCTCTGTGTGTGTATATCGTACAGCATCTCTAAGAAATTATGTTAGTACGAACGCAGAAGCCAGAGAGTCATAATGACGCTTCTGTCTCTCTCGCATTGGGGAGGAACTGATATCGCCTGGAAAGGCTTAAAAGCTATAAACATATATGAATACCCCGAGAGACTCGGAAGAGTATTCATCTCAATGAAATTGTTCGTTAGACCTTGACAACTGCAGAATTCCGCCCGGAACCTTTATCAAGATGTCCCTCGAAGCTGACAATCGCAAAAAGTGTCGATCGCATCCTCGACCGAGACCCTAATGTCACAATGTTTCTCCGACCCATCGCCGCACCTGCGGCATTAGGACTCGCAGGCTTCGCAGATTCGACTTGGATTACTGCCCCTTATATCGCCAGATGGTAAGGCAGCGAAAACTCTCCAACCATACTATTTCCTTTGTGGCATTCTGGGGAGGGCTTGGCCAATTCATCGCTCGATTCTTCGGTTTTGCGGCCAGAAATGCGCTGGCGATAGTCATCCATGTGGTGTGGGGAAGCTTCTGGATGAGTGCCGGTCTCCTTTATCTCCTCGTTGTACGTCATATGACTATCTCCTGTTTGAATAAGAGATCAATTAACGGCATTGCAGGCCACCAAAACTTTGCCTCCTCACCCTATTGATGAACACTATCCGGAACTCGCTTCCTGGATGATCGTCGTAGCATTCTTTACTTGGTCGGGAGTAAGCATGCCCTTTTCTAACTCCCCTCCAGTGTATTTTCAAACAAATGATTAACATTCTCAAGGCTGTCGCATCTGCTGCAAGGGACCTCATCCTTTGCGCGGTTTTGACCACACTCGCCATTGGAAGCACTATTGCATGCTGTCTCTTCGCCTATGGAGGTGGCGTGGGCACTGGCATGAAGGCTGCTGCCTACTTCTGGATTATCAGCTCAATCCTGGCCTGGTAGAGAGTCACCGTGTACTTGATGGAGGAGGCGTTCGGCAAAGGCCCAGTGCTGAAGTACTTCCCAATCTTCCGCACACCACTGGAAAAGAGAAGGCCGCTATTAGTTCCTGGCATAGGCGAACCTGGTGTCAAGCGAGGAATGCCGGGATTGACTTGAAGAGTTCTAGTCCTTAGTCTGTCAACGTCCATACTTAGACTGGTTTCCTCAGCCCCGGGGTAGTTGGTTCGGTTGTTCTGGTTAACTGCCTGGGTTCTGCCTTCCTGCTTTCTTGTCTATTCATCTATGTTCCCTCTGCTAAGGGCCGGCCTAGGCAGCATAGAGCTGCTTATACTGTCCCATAACAATACCAAGCATGGCCGCCACCTACTGGTTTATTTTCAGCATGGCCTGGTTAGCACAGTGACTACCCTGGTGTTACTGATACTGACATAAACTGGGCTTCAAGTGAATATAAAGCTTAAATTAATATACAACCTGTATTTTAAAAGATGTATACCTTGCTCCCCAATGCCAGTTTACCCGCAAAGCCATTCCCAACAGAAAGCTGCAGATGATCTGTGTAGTAGATAATAACAAGAGTATACATGCAAGCTGGGGGAGAAGGAATACCTTAAGCCGATTCAGGTTGGTAGCGTCATAATGCCGTGTTCATGAAGGGCGATAGGAGTAAGTCCGTGTTATTAGAGTCGATACATAGCTGCTATGCCAGCCGATTTGTGTCTATGTGGTCTTGGACCCACTTTATCTCAGCTATGATTACCTGAACCCTACAAAAAGGTCAGTTGAGATAGGTGAGCCGACCCTTTGGAAGAGTTCGGACCACTTCCCGCACATTATATGACTATGAAATTTTCATAAAGGTCGGCCAAGCCAAATATAATACCTTATGAGTTTTTAATACTATCTAAGGGCCAAGGGGTATCTAATTGCTTAAAATGTGTTAATAACTGGCTCTGTCTTTTGGAGTTTAATTATCTTTCTATCTATTTTAGAATGTAAAAGGTCGGTAAAATGTCCAAAAGTGTTATGGAATTGTGTAATTTTCTTAAAGGTTGGCTGACCTGTAGTCACACAAAAGGTGAGGTGACCTGAACCAATACATGATATTGATAAGATTTAGAAGATCAATTAAAGCGCTGTCGCCGAATAATGAAGACAGCAATGTAGATTCTTCCTACAAGATCCAAGTCCTAAATAACCATCCAAGGAGAAGCATGTGTAAAATAATTGTCAGTAACGCAAAAACGGCTTCTGAAAATACAATTCCTCCCATAGTATTGATAAGCTGAATCCCATGTCCATAATCTCGAGGGTCTGCAGAAAGAAGAATAGACATTAAGAATAGCAATACCTAATTTGCCCAGACCCTATTCATAATAATCATCTTAGGCCGAATTCCACAGCTGGCGCATAGCAGTAAGAAAGTCTCCTGGGGCAATGGCTCCTCTGAACTGGTTGCCAACATCATGGCCCAGCTTCTGCTTCAGCCGCGCCTTGACCGCCGCAAAATGAGGTGGGTTCCAATGCAGATGGACAACCCAGTAGATCAACCGCTTGACATCTGCTTTTCCGTTCTCAACAGCAGGCAAACACTTCAGGAGCTTCTCCACGTCATGACCAACAGGATCCTTCGCCTTAGACAGCATCGACAGTAACGCATCTTCCAGGTGGCCCGAGAACTCAGCCTTGATCACCTTCTCGAGGCTAGTATGATACTTTGTCTCAAAAGCCTGCGCGATTGCGACGAGCTTCGCATCCGAGGCACCCAAAAGTACGGCAAAGACACCAGTCTCATCTGTCCCCTTGCGCGCCTGCGTCGCCTGGTGGATCTCGCGAACATCGGCGTCAACAGACTGCGCATCGAAATACGTCCCCGGCTCCGGCCTTGTGGCATTCAGCAACATGACAAAGAACTGTTCCGTCTTGCCGGACAAATCGCTCTTGATTTCCTCAACCAGCGACTTCTGGTACTTGCCGACATACGCGTACTTGATCGCACGCAGGTCGGCATTTGACCGGCCGACCAGCACATCCGTGAGGAGGTTTTCGTTCGTTCCTATCCCTGACAACGCATCATGCACGGTAGCGACATCCTGCTCGAGTGGACCTCTGGCCAAGGAGAGGAGAACATCTTCCAGGTCTCCCGAGAGCTCGGACTTGAGGTCTTTTTCGAGATTGCGCCCGATGCGATCGGCGTAGGTGTGTCTGATGAGCGCCATTTGCAGGGGGTCCGGCTTGGTCAGGATATTGATGAGGGCTTTTTCGTCCGTGCCGAAGCCTTTCATTGCTTTGCGGAGGGCTTCTGCTTCGCGGGTTGCGTCGCCGGGGGCGCGTTGGTTGGGGTCATAGCCTAGGGATGGCGGAGTGGGCATTGGTTGAGGCGCCTGAGGGGGTGGATAGCCGGGTTGGCCTTGCGGCGGGTAACCTCCCTGCGGAGGATACTGGCCTTGGCCGGGTGGGGGGTACTGCCCATGTGGAGGATATTGGCTCTGTGGAGGGTACTGGCTTTGGGGAGGGTATTGACCCTGTGGAGGGTATTGATTCTGAGGATACGCTCCCTGAGGCGGATACTGCTGCGGTGGTGGATGGCCTCCTTGAGGATATTGTTGCGGTGGTTGGCCTGTCCATTGTTGTTGCGGCGGAGGCGCACCATATGGCTGTTGTTGGTACTGACCAGGGGGAGGATATTGCTGCGGGGGAGCTCCTTGGGGCGGATATCCACCAGGCTGTTGTGGTGGATAATAGGGGGCCTGCTGCTGCTGCTGCTGATGGGCGCCCGGCTGAGCATACCCAGCGCTGTTATAGGGGGGTTGCGGGGGTCCGCCGTAGGTATGCTGGGGGTGCGACATGACAGAAACGTGATAGGGAAAAGGGAACGACAATTGAGACTTATCAAAGGGAGCACGCGTCAAGCCTTATATCCCCTCACCCTCACCACGTAATATTTTAGAGTTATCTAGCCTGTGCTCAGCTCGTATTTTAGCCCTGTCCACACAGCCACAATCGGCTGTAAGTTTTACCCCTCTTTCTGACTATTTGTCCCACTGATTGGCACCATCTCAAGCTAAATTACGAAATGCACAGCCACTCGAGAGACACAAAATGACTTAAACCAATAGTGAAGACGGTCCTGACTCGCTTAGTCCAATGAGGAACTTGTCAAGCCACAGTGCACCGCCATTATGCCAAGCCAAATCTCCCGATCAGCCCACCGAACCCCTCCTGTTGCCTTTGACACGTGCTGATAAATTAGAACCCTTGTGATTGGTTTGCTTGGTTTTCTTTTCTTTTATTCCAGAAAAAGGATTATGTAACCCTGTATAACATATTAATACTTGACAACTGACCACCTTTTTGAGTTGATATGGCTCTTCCAAGTAAGTCACTTCTAGTCAAACGGAAGTGGACTGCTTTCATAACCTGCTTCACTCAATCCATTCCCTGCTTTTAGGCCCCGTAATAGGATAGGCACCTTTCTTCAAGCACCAGGACAGAGCCGCTGTTCACAGGAACGTCTCTCTTATCTGCAACCGAGAGCCACAGTTGACAATTTGTTCGTCGGTGATTATTCTCTTGGCCTCGCACAAGGCCTTTGAGCATCCTATCCGTTTACTGTCGCTTTGAGCGTCTATCGTCCAATTTGTGCGAGAGAATACCACACGCCAGCGGCGAGGGGACTCCACAGCAAAAGACTGATACCCAGATCACAACATAACAAGTAATCTCCCTTTCTTGTCTCAGTAGAGCGGATGGTGGTCACCGCATCATGATGGATGTATAGCACCTGTGCTGATCGGCGATATACTGAAGTATCTGGAACTTCCATGCCACCACCCAGCTGGCTCCTAAGTATTGTCCTTGGATGCTGTCATGATTTCAATATGAAAGACCGTCACAGACATGATTGATCCAAGCGATGGATCTGCAAAGCATTGATGTATGTCTAAGGTGACCGTAACCAAGGATCGTCCAATAGCTCCCTTGCCGATTCTCTCTCCCCGGCTTCCATTTGAGCATCTTGCTTAGGAATTGGACGAAAAGCCGCTGCGGTTGACCCTCCAAACTTCTTTCCAGGTTCTCCAACAAAATAGGAGGGAATTTGACAAAGTATGCTTTTAACGACTTTATTCAGCTTGCAAGAGACCAATCAAAAACAGTTTGCCAGCACTTGAGGAGCATAACTAGCTACACGGTAGGTTAATTGTAGAAGGTGGGAATAGCCTCCCCAAGAAACTGCTCCCCGTAGCTATCTGACTGGTTCCTGGTTGCGGTCAACGCTCGGGCAATGGTAGTCTGCGCAGCCGGGTTAGCGAGACGTTCCAAGAAACTTGCGGCATCCATCAAGAGGTCCTCTAGAGGGGGTCTTGTCGCCCGATTGATAGACTGCTTGGCAGCTCCAAGAGATCCAAGTGGGAATAAGACCAGGCGCGATACAAGGTTGTCGATATGCGCATACATCTCGGTTGACGTATCGAAAGCTCTGTTAATCCAACCCATTTCCTCCGCATCCTCCGCAGTAACATCTTTCGAGCTCAATATAAATTCCATTGCACGACCGCGTCCAATCAAGCGAGGCAAATATTGACCACCTCCGCCGCCTGGCATTAGGCCCATTCCCACCTCCGGTTGTCCTAACAGCGTGTGGGCCTTGGTCGCGAATCGTATATCGAGCGAGATAAGGAACTCGTTCCCCGCACCACGTGCTATCCCTTCGACTGCAGCAATTGTAACTTGGGGCAGGTTTGTCATGTTGTATAACAGTTCAATCGTACGACTTGCAACGGTGGGATCTAATAGATTCAGTCAGAAGTACTTCATAGGAAATGGAGCAAGTGCTTTGCAGGCTCCGACTTAGTTATACTAACCGAAGGGCTCAATCTGGAGGTCCAAATGATTAAGGAAATACTTGGGAACATCACTCTTGAAGACCACAGCCTTGGTTTCATTGTCATTCTGGAGTCTGCGCACTATGTCGGTCAGGCCGAATAGAGTATCTCTGTTCCAAAGGTTTGTTGTTGAATGTCTGTTATGAAACGTGACTTCCAGGACACCTGGTTTTTGTGAGGTCAGAAGCCCTTCATAGTTGGGTAGGTCGAGGCCCACAACTAAGGGGGATAACAAGAGAATTGACAACCAGGAGGTCATCATTGTGCATAGACAAACGTGGTGATGATTTCCAGTTGACGAAAAGGTAATTGCAATTGTGGATGGAGCCAAAGTAGAAGAGTTATGGGGTATTTGGATTCAGGTGCCAGTTACTACATATCATCTATATATAACTAATTCGCATGTTATTTTCTTCCTGCTAGACTCCACCGATACAGAGTGTGGCATACGCAGCGTAGGCAGATAACAGAACTTTTTCTTACTTATTTAGCTCCCGAAGTATATTTCCGTGAGAAAGTTCTATTGCGGTGGATCTGCCCATCCTTAGCTTTTGCCTTTCGGGCACGTTGAGCTTCTGATTTGTGATCTGCCCAACACAGGGGTCTGATTAATAATTGGTCCGCACCAAGCTAGCTAGTTAACTACTGGTTGAATAATCACACCGGTTCGGCATACTGGTAGTGGGACCGGAGATAAAGATGTTCGCTGTAAGCAGACAGCTAAGTCTGCCGGATGTAGGGGGATTGTTTTGCTGCCGGCCCACTAGAAACAAGGCTGTGAATCGAAAGCAAGGATCAGCGTCCTCTAGTGCATATCGGCTGTATCATACTGGAGAGTCGTTGCCCAAACAGACACGGAACGCTTGCGGAGAGGCACAGAACCATGCAAGTTATCTTTCCCAGGACAAATTAGAGTTTTGATAAGTTAAGGAAGTCAAACAGAATGAAACTCGACTATCGCACAAGACTATCCCCGTTGGAATGGGTCAGTTAGGGCTAGATCCAATGAATCTCGGCGGAGATAACACTGGTTATTATTTCCTATGTTCCAAGCAATTGAATTAATCCCGCAGACAGCCAAATGGAAGCATCGGCCAAACTGCCCCAGAAGGCTGGGGTATCGGCGCCGCAATCGCCACGAAACTGTCGCAACACGGTGCCTTCATCTTCGGCGGAAACCGCAGCTTGTCCGCGGCCGAGCGAACAAAGGCCCAGAAAGAGGCTGACGGCGGCACATGTGACATCCAAGAAACAGAGGCTACTGATGCCGCGTCTGTCAAGGCGCTGGTGGACAGCTGCATGCAGAAACACGCCGAATCGATATCCTCATCAATACTGTGGGCAGATCGGAGCCAGGGTGCCCGGCAGAGGAAGTATGGGATCAGCAGGTTGATGTGAATCTCAAGAGCGTGTATTTGACGTGTAATTTTGTACTGCCCATTATGGAGAAGCAGGAGACTGGGGGCTCAATTGTGAATGTGTCGAGTATTGCAGGGATGAGGTACATCGGCGTATTCGGCAACGAAGGCGGCGATTACACCGGTGATGCAGGATGTTGAAACAAGCGACGCCCGGAGAAAAACTTCCTCGACAGCCGGGATGGAAGGCGGAATATCGAGGCTACAGTGAGAAGCGCGATGAGAAATACTACCATGCGATCAGGGATAACGCGTTTTCATACTGACAGGTCAACATGGACGTTGTAGGGAATGACTCAGCAAGTTGATCAGGTGCCAATGTTTTGTATATTTGTGGCTCAGCCTTGTCCCACCCAAGTACACATAAACAAACATCTTCCCGCACTATTTCCTACCTTTTCAAGGATGGCTAACAGCGAAGGGCCCATCCGGCTTACGCCGTCAATGATCCCTAACTCTCCCAATTTCGACGTCACAGACTCATCATTCTTTCGCAAATGGGATGAGCTACCTTCCCCAAAGGATGTCCAAGCCCAATCCGAAGCCCAACGTCTTGCGGGATTCAACCCCAACCCTAGGAGAGGCTACCAAAGCGCCGTGCCTTTCTTTATAAAACCACAACCCGCGGTCTTTGCAGACATGGACCTCCTTGTTAAGTGGGGACGCACAGAGCATATTTCCGAGGCCCAGACCCTATTTGCTCTCCGCCGGCTTTTGAATGACCTTGTTCCTGTTCCCGAGGTGTACGGGTGGCGCACAGATGGAGATGTAAAATACATCTACATGGAGTACATCCGAGGGCAGACCCTGGAGCAAGCATGGGAGAAATTGGAGCCCGATGATAAGGTTTCGATCTCCCGCGAACTTCGCAAAATATACGACAATCTGCGTCGCCTTGAGCAGGACCCTTCGGATCCGTTCGTGGGTATGCTTCAGCGCCCTACGGTATGTTTGCGCTTGACCTAATTCATTCCGACAGGGAATATTGTACGAGCTCCTATCTATGATAGAGCTCTGGGTTTGGATTGCATACCGGCAGAGGGCCCATTCGCGACAGTGAAACAGTTCCATGATTGGTTCACATTTCTCTGCAGAAGAGCGATGCCGGATCCTTATTCGGTACCGATTGAGCCGTATCGCTATGAGTTGCCAGACGACTGTGCCATCAAGTTCACCCATGGTGACCTCCATCGCAGTAACATCGTTATCAGTTCTTCTCGGCCGTATCGTATTCTGGCTATTGTCGACTGGGAGCAGTCGGGCTGGTTTCCTGCTTATTGGGAGGGCCGCAAGGCGCAATACAGTGCATGGATGACAGAAGAATGGACCACGACGTACTTGCCAATGATTTTAGATATGTACACTGGTACTTTGGAGTCATGGGACTACTATACTATATCCATAGGCCCTTAGGTTTATTTCATTGTGACATTCCGATAGTTTGCAGGAGAGAATAATTCGGTACGATACATATCATTTCCATGATAGAACTCCTCTGTGTCAGCATGAAGATGCTATTTAAAAACACAGGAACTGCATGGTACGTAGTAAATATCGCGGCGCAGTTGGGATAGCTTCTGAAGCGGGTTGAAAAGCCAGTAGGGGAGAGTTCGGCGCTTGTTGCCTAGATGTGAACGATGACGGAGGACCTGCTTTGCTTTTTGATTTAGTCGTGTTCACAGCATGCCGGGATAAATCGTATAAAAAGCTGGACACTTGATTGAGGGGGTATATGCATGCCGATCAAGCACTTAGAATCTGAATTTATAAAGCATCTCACTGTAAGATTCAGGCGTCTGTATACTGCAATCCAATAATGAGAGAAAGGCTGTGGTCTGAGTTTCAATCTCAGCTTATGTCTCCGAATAGCAAAGTGGTTTCCACTGAAGCTCTCACAATGTGTTTCTGGCCTAATATGTACATAGAAGATTGCGGATGGTGGGATCTATCTAGGAACACCAACTATTTGGTACAATCAAGCCTCAAGACAAGTATCGGTAGGGTAGTTACAGCTGTCGCCACTACCACCGGTGATGCCGACATTCTCAAAGACGAAGTTAGAGCAGCTGCCATCACCACAGAGAATGTAGTAATCCTTGCCATCGCTCATCGTACCAGTGACATCAACAAAGGTGATGTTCTCGATCTTAACGCCATTGGTAGGCTTGCCGGTAGGACCCCCGTTCAGGTAATCCTGCTGGATATCGATACCGTAGTCGGTGATGCCGGAGACGGTGATGTTCTCGTAGCGGATGTTGGAGACCTCACCGGTGGTTCCGGAGTTTGATTTGATTCTGCATCCATTCGAGCTGTTGATAACCTGCGAGTTGGAGAAGGTCACCCCGTCGACGGTGTTGTCGCTCTTGCCACCGATGGAGCCGATGCTCAGCCCATGGCCGCCGTAGCAGTACATGTTGTCCACGACGATGTCCGTGCCGCTTGAGACCGCGACGCAGTCGTCCTGGTTGTGCACCCAGCTGTTCTGGAGGGTGAGGTTGGTGCTAGACTTGATGTCGAAGCCGTCGGAGTTGTGGGCGGCCGGTTTGCTGCCGCTGGCGCTGTTAGGTGCGTCGCCGGCGGAGTTGTCCAGCGTGATGCCGGAGATGATCAGGTTCTCGGTGTGCTCGATGTCGAAGCAGTGGACAGGCCAGTTCTGGATGTTGAGGTTCTCGATGCGCGAGTAGTACATGTGCTTGGCGACGATGAAGTGGTCGGGCTTGGAGGAGCCGCCGTTGGAGCCCTTTCCGTCCCAGTAGGCGGCGCCGTTGCCGTCGATGACGTGGCCGTCCGCTCCGGTGATGGTCACATCGGTTCCGGAGATGACGATGGGGTCGAAGTCGTCGTCGGGGGTGTCGCCGAATGTTGTGGTACCGGCGAAGATCACGGCAGCGCCGGTCTGCAGGTTCTGGAGGTCGATTGTGCTGGAAGGAGGGGCATAGACATCCGACAGGAGGATGTTCGAGCAGGATGCAACGGCCGAGGAGATGGCAGCGTACTCGGTGACGGTGCAGGTGGTGCCGCCGTTACCAGCGAACGTGGAGCTCTTGGTAGGGGCCGGGGCTTCGGTGGTGGGAGCCACAGCATTAGCCTTCAGGGTGGTGGGAGCAACCGTGGGAGTGACCTGAGTTTGTCAGTAGCAGGTCATTTATCTAGATGCACTCGATTTGGACACGAACAGCACTGGTCTGAGTAGGAGCAGCAGCAGTCGCAGGACCCAGACAGCTACAGGCGCTTGACAGATGCTTGGTCTTGTAGTCACAGTTGCTGAGAAGAGCGGCAGGCACGCCAGTAGTTTCCGTCACTGCGCTCACAGTGAACGTGGCACAGAAACTGGCAGCAGCAGCAGAGGAGACTGAAAACACAGAGGCACAGGAATGGTTGGAGTCTCCGGGGTCGACACAGGCAAGAGCCAGGGGAACGAAGGGAACGAGGAGCGCACCGCGCTTCATCTTAGACAAATGAGTGACTTTAACGAGATTACAAAACACAGAGAAGAAAGGTAGGGGGTGGAAGTGAATGGATATAGGACCAAGCCTGTGCTGTTCTAGTTACCAGGAACAAATGGGCATCTATATGTTTTATACACCAACTGAGTCACGAGATGACGATGGATATTCGGGAGTGGACCATTTGGCCATGTACTCTGACTCAGTTACTCCATATGGATATCAAATAGGTGGATCACGGATGTCATTAGCTTGCATAACGGCTGTTTCAGATTGCTTCAGGAGCACAAAAGCCACAAACTCCACGGAGAACCGCTTGCTCGCATGGAGAATTGAAATGAACTGTTTAATTGCTTAATATATACTAGAGTGGGGCTTCTGTTTAGCTTGTCATAGCTTGCCATAGCTTGCTATAGCTTGTCAGTCTTGACTCGGTGGCATTGTCCTTATTGGCGCTTTCGGCAATTCCGACTCCACCAGCCAAAGTATTCATAACTCATTACGGGGCATGCATGGTTATTGGGGCTTCGGAAATGTTTCATCAGTATCCGCTATTTGATGCAGCCTCGCTTGTCTTCAGTCCGAGGTTGACCCTATTCAAGGAACTGATAGAGTCCATTGTACCCTAAAGCGTGCTCAAGAGCAATATATCTGCTTGTAAGAGACATAATAAATTAATGTATACATGCAGCGCCTATGTGTAGCCCCGGATTGTGATTTTTTGCGTGGTTCTGTATCTAAATCATTTTGATGTAGGCCTTAAAGAAATCAAATAATCGCCGTGAACCAACACCCTGAAATCGCCGTGCTCATATCTCATATCAATCATGAAGAAGAAATTATTATACAACCCCACAAGGGGGACGGGGTATCACTCAGCATGACCATTCCCATTCTCATTTCCATTCGCTCTCAACCCGTGCATCTCCTGTAACTCTTTCCACCGCCGCACCACCATGGCGCGTTCATCAGCCGAAGACGCGCACATCTCATCAATCCCCTGCTGTATTCGCGATGTCAGAATCTCCTTGATTTTGCTTTTTGATAGAGAGTTGCGCAGGCTCTTGTGCAAGCCGTCGAGGGGATAACCTGCTAAGCCCCAGAATCCTAATATCGTCAGTACGAAGCAGTCTGGAGGGGAAAGGATAGTCAAACCTGCTGTAGGCTTGAGGATGACTCCCCCAAGACCTTTGCCGATGCCTTTCACAAGGCCGATTGGACCGGACCTCTCCAGACCTTGCGCGGGCTGTGTGACGAGGCCGGTGATGCCTTGGTAGAATTCCTGGGTGAATTCCTATTTGTACTATTAGTTTCAATCAATCTCGACAGAGAGGATCAAGGCTAGTATCAACCTTTCCAGCGGCTCGCAACCCGCTCCGCACGCCCATCACCGTCGGAGTTTTGGCCACCGTCCTGTCGTGGTACAGCTTTGGTGCATTGTGGAAACCCTTGGACAGACTCAGCGTCACATCGGTAGGGATCGTAATAGCCCAGTTCAACAGTCGCTTGCCAAACCGTTTGCCATGATAGCCAGTCTCGGCTAGCACTACATGTACACCTCCCCGCGCCTCCCTTGTCGCCCGTCGGCTGATCGTCTTCTCCAGATCCAGTTCACCACCGTCCTCGTCGCTCTCGACATGCGTATCTGTAGAATCCGATTGGACTGTGGACTGGTCCGATATTCGACTTCTTGGCACCGGCCCGCTCTCCCTGGATATCCGATCGGGAGCAGAGACAAAGCTCGTACTTTCACCATCAACTTGCTCGCCCTCATCGTCGTCCTCATCCTGGTCTTCTTCGTCCTCTTCGTCCTCTTCCTCCTCTGCAGAACCGGAAGGACTCGATATCGGTGAATCGGACGATCGCCGCATACTCGCCACAGCGCCCAGCTGCGACCGCACCTGGTCTTCCGGGGGAATGCCGTCCATTAACTTCATACTCCTCCCTATCCGTGCCTCACAGTCGCAGGTGACCTCCTCGTCGTGACTGTGACGCCACCCATGTTTCTTGTGGTAGTGGTGATGGCGCGAGATCGCCTCGGCAAGGTCCACTGGCGCCGTTGCGAGTGCCGTCACAAAATCCGACATGATGCCGTAGAGGACCTCTGCCCCCGCAGAGAGGGGACCTCGCGGGTCGCGGTTCGTATCGTATTCTTTCGACCGGTAGAGGACGACATTCTGCGGCTTGAGGAACCCCGCCTCGACGAGCACAGTCGCTGCAAACGTGCTCAGCTTGATGTGAGAGTGGCGCACCCACCATACAGCCGGGCGCTGCGGACAGATCGAGCAGCGCAGCGTCTCCAGGTCCAGGTGCCGGTGGAAACTGGCCACCGCGCATTTGACTCCATTCTCCTGTCGCATCTTCGCGCCGATCTCGCCTGCTTTCTCTTGCATCTCCGGCCCGAGTGCCTTGTTGATCGCGTCGGCGAGCTTCTCCGCGTTCAGCTGTTTATATGGGATGGGTGCCGGGCCTGCACCAGCTCGGTACACTATCGAGCCCCAGAAGGGCTGGTCGCCGAAAAAGGGGATGATGATGGTCGGTCGGCCGAGCGCGAGCCCGGCTGCTGTCGTTCCTGCTCCGCCGTGATGGACCACGCATGAGACGTGCTTGAAGAGCCAGTCGTGCGGACAGCTGCCGACCATGAACACGTTCTTGGGGATTTCGGCTTCCCCTGCGCCGATGTTGCCCCAGCCTTTGTTGACGAGTGCGCGCTGGCCGGTTTTGACGATTGCCTCGAAGACAATCTTGGTCAGTTTGGTCGGGCTATCGACGACGATGGAGCCGAAGCCGACATAGATCGGTGGGGGACCGTCTTGCAGAAACTTGACCAGGTCGTCGGGCGGCGTGTAGCTGCTTGGGGCAGGGAGCATGCTGAAGCCGCAGATGTCGACATTGGTTAGCCAGTCGACCGGTTTGGGGAGCAGAGCCGGTGACCTGCTAATGTCAGTATTTAAAGTGCATACAAATGAGGCTACCCACCAGAGATAAGTGAACGGAATGCGAAGCCTCTGAGCGATCCCCGGCCCGCGAATGGCGTCCAACGGATCCAGCCCCAACTCTCGCTTGCGGAATTTATTCAGCAGATCTCCCAATCCCTCATAAAGCATCATCTCGACAATTGCATACGAGGCGAAATTCGCGACGGAGCGCTTCGTACGCGTCGGACGCACGTTGGCCAGCGGATGCGGAAAGGCCTGTGTGGCCGTCCAGGGCATCGTAAACATGAGAGTCAAGGGTACGCCCAATTTCTCCGCACAGCTGATATGCGCAAAACTCGGCGGGTTGGCGATGATCGCGTCCGCCACGAACGGCTGCTGCCGGTAGTCCACCGTCTCGCTCCACGGATCCTCGGGGACATGGTGCAGTCCCGTCCCATCGCCTGTCTCAAAACATGATCGCCAACAGCCGGAGAATATCGCCGCCATTTCCCTCCGCCGGCGCCGGATCGCCCCGCTGCGCAGCGTTTTCATCCCCGGCAGCAGACCGGGGTTCTTCACCATGAACGCCATGAGCTCGGCCGGATCGCCGCCAATGTTGAAGAATTCGAGACCGTGGTCCTGGACGAAGTCGCGGAACGCCAGGTGTGTTGCGAGTCGGACGCGGTGGCCCCGTTCTTTGAGGGCCATGCCGAGTGCGACGAAGGGCTGTACGTCGCCGCGCGATCCGACCACTTGGATGACGATGTTGAGGCGGAGCGGGAAGTGCTCTAGTTTCTCAATAGAGGGCAGGGGAAAGGATGCTCTTCGTACGTCTTCCGAGGTTGGTTTGTGTGGCTTTTCCAGGTGTTTGAGGAGGTTCGTGAGGCTGGATTTTCGGCCGCGGAACTTGATCTCGAGTCGTCCGTCGTCTGGAGCAATCACATCAGCTTTGCTACTTATCCGCTGATACAGCACTCATACCCGTCACCCGCACCCCCGTGTTCATCCCATGGTCCAGCATGGGTTTGTGACGACGGTCCGCCGACGCCGGGTCGCTGAGGGCCTCTTGCGGCCAGTCGGCCGTCGTGATTCCACCAGTGGGTTGTTGCGGAGGCATCGCGTCCTGGGGGGAATCAAGATCCCCGGTTTAAGGAGTAATAGACTGAGAAACTTCATGAGAGAGTAAAGCGCAACTGGTATCTTGACTCTTGAGACATAAAGATCTTGGAGTCTCCCGATGCGGTGGCCTCACCCGATGATGTCATGGCCCGCTAAACTTTGCTGTGGGTCAAAAGGAGACACCTCGGCATCGCGACACCCTTCAGTAGTCTTCCTCATTATTGGCTTGAATATACTTCATTCAAGGCGCTGGATGATCCAAAATAAGCTATGATGATCCTGTTCTTCCGCCATAACCGGTTCGGCCTCGGTGTGACCACATTTGGCCGATGTCACCGATCCCGTCGTGTCGATCATTTCGATCAACATCAATCTCGATACACGCCGCCTTTGAATATATCGTTCTAATTATCCGCGTCTTATCAACAATCCGCGCTGAATCATAATAAGGCTTTATGAAACCCTCGACCTCACCACCAGCAATGTCCAGCTCTCCTTGACACCCCACGATCCGCGGAATCTTCATCATCGGATCTCTTCAAAGCCTCGGTCCCCTTGCTGGTCTCTACCGCGTAGGCTGCGGTGACACTAGGGCTAACTCAGTTCCACCTCGTCGGCCACTCAATGGGCTGTCTCACGGCAGTGATGCTACCACATGCCGAACCAGCCGGTATCCTCAGCATCATCAGTGTCAAGGGCAACCGCGCGCGGGGAGATGGTTTCCTGAGTTGGCAGATCTCCACGCACCTGTGGGCCTCGGATGAGGAGTTTCTGGTGTACTTGATTGTGAAAGTGTCACTCTTCGTCGCTTGAAAGGGCCGTATGGCGCTTGTCTGCGTGCGCGAGTCTGTGTTGGGGCTGTGAGAGGGGTTTTCGCTTCGGTGGCGAAGTTGTCCGATGAGGGAGGTTAAAGGAGAAGTTCCTGGTGCTGCCGTGTCCGAGGATGTTCATGTTTGGCGAGCGGAACAGGGGCTCGTCGTATCTTAGCGAGTTGATGGGAAGGGGAACTGAGTTGGTGGAGGTTCCCTTCAGTGGGCATTTTCCTATCTACTTGAGTCCCAGGAGATATGGAGACAGAATGCAGCATTTTTGGAGAAGAGCTTGTTAGCCCCTCACCAGCGGAATATCAACTACTCTTAACTCCGAGCGCTTAGCCATATTCATAACAATAAACAACAATAATAACAGCAGCAGCAGCAGAGCTTTGGCCGAGGCTCATGATGCGACCGGTGACGAGGCAGTGAAGTCAATCAGCCCTACCACGCTATCATTAGAAGTGACGTCTGAGCCTCCACTCACTGGATTTACTTAGGCTGAAAGAAAGGTTGCCAGAGGCACATCATTACCCCAGTCCGACAATGTTGACTAGAGAGCATTGACTGAATCCAGCACAAGAGCATCCACCAGAAAATCTGGCTCCGGTGGCTGAAACGCGCTTGGATACGGCGAGACGAGCTCGTCTAATGAGCTCTCGAAAATGCTGGTGGAATCCTTCTGAAGCACCTTGTACTGCAAAGATCTCCTACTTCGGCGCTGCTTGAGAGACTGCAGTGCCACATATACCGCCCACGGAACAGCGATGCGAGCCCAAGAGTCCTCAGAAAGAACACTGGTCTCTACTATTTTGGCAATTTGGAGGGAATGCTGGAGAGCTGCTTCCTCTGCATTCTTCATTGTGTCGGACAATAATTGTGTCGAAATGAATGCCTTTCTAATCAGTGCTTCATGAAGAACTGTCAACATGGCATTGAGAACAATATCCAAAACTGACTTTGCTTTGTTCTCAGCCTCAGTGTAGTGAAAAATATTGCTTACAAGGTGGTGTAGTTTATGGTGGTTTGTCCAGAAGCTGTAAGGTTGGCAGCCGGCGGTGTCCTCCTGTTGACTGACAGTCTTCACATGGGAAATGATACGGGGGAAGAGTATTTTGGCAGCACATATGCTCCTCCATCGCCAGGGTGCGTGAGACTGCTTTCTAAAATACACTCTTGGCCGTGACGCCCGCGTTGGACAGAAGCTGGTCGACAGGTGATCGCGGCAGCCAAGTGCTGATCTGTTGCCGATTGAGACAAGCAAGCGGTTTTCTGCACCAATGCTTACTTACCTCCGCAACACTCATTGGGTCCATCGCACGACCGCCAAGTGAGATAAAGCCAGTGACGCCCATTGTTGCCCATAACGCCATGCGAGCATCTTCTGTATTGGTGGGGTCAACCGAGCACCTTACATGGCTGGAGTCTAAGGTGTGCAGCTGGAGTTCTTGGGTAATCCAAACTGCGTGACTTGCTGTAACCCACGCACGACTGAAGTCGCCATGGTGCAGCTCCTACAGGGCAAGCAGTATGGTGGCCTGAAACAGCCGAAGGGATACGTCTGGACAAGTTTGCGTCTGATTGACTTGCTGTAAGAAATGTTGTGCTGTCGCCTGATAGAAAAGCGAACCATAAACCGATGGAGACATGGTTGCACCTGGATCCGGCATGATCCAGGCAGATGATTGAGGGTTTGCTGTTACAGCGAGAGCACAGATTGCGTATCTTACAGCAACCCTGTCGTTCGAGATCTCGTGGATTGCTGTTTGCATGTGACCTTGATCGCGAAACAGGGGACACACGCTTTGGCCAAATTTGAAATAGACAGTCAGGCTGCCTAGCGTTAGTCTCACTGACACATTTCATGCGGGCTTGGGAAAACATTACAGCATGTCAATGGTTCTCGAAGACAGGTGCTGTACATGTGAGTTTGACAAAGGTGATGCACCATCTAATGTCAACGTCTGATGAAGTATCTCGGATGGGGACGAGGACTCGTTAGTTTCCCAGCCACTGGATGTGTAGGAGGGATTGACGATGCCGTCCCCGATGTCGCCTTGGAGGGAATACAGGTCGACAGGAAATGGTCCACCCACTGCTTCGGAACTGGTAGGCAGATCCGCTGGCATATCGAAAGACATTCCCTCAGATAGTGGGGCGTTTAATGTTAATTGATTTTGCGGGTCTGCGTCTTGGGGCGTACTGGTATCCAATTGAGCCCCATCTAATGTCGGTTGGGACCCGCGGCTCAACAGTACTGTGACGCATAGCTCAATTAGCTTTGGAGGCACCTATCCCACTCACGTAAACATAGGCAGGCAATGTTGTTTCCTTCGTCCCCGAGGCGCAGATGTGCTGTAAGAGTATTCCCACGCCCAATGCTTGCAGTAGGGCTGTCGGCCGTCACATTTTACTTTCCGTTGTCGACATTGGATGCAGGCGATGTGACGATTGGGTTTCTGTTTCTCCGGTGAAGACGCCATGGAGTGATAACGCGTTACTGGCAAGGTTTTGCATTGAACTAGTTCCAGCAGACTTGCTTCTTGTATTTATTAAGCCCGGGAAAATCTACCCAGTGCCTTTCCTCCCAACCTTCGTACGCAATCTTATATCTACCCCAAGCTATCCATAGAAACCCCGGTCTTAATCTTTTGATGTCCTAACAAAGGTAGAATTGATATTCCTTGTACATCCCACCTCAGCCTGGAAAAGTAGACGAGATTGAGTTTCCTTTTTCATAATATTGGTGATGTTAGCTATCCTCCAAGAGCATTAGGGCAGCTTCGTCGCAAGGATTATGTTTGCTTAAATGCCTCAGCGAAACGGGAGCGATATGGACGGTTTGGCCTATGCATAATGACAAAAGCACAAGCACTGACAGGCTTGTGAGGGGACGATTCCAAGCCCCTATCGTGTGATCGTTCCATATCATCTTCGTGATTAGGCGGCAATTCCGAGACCACCACTTGTTAAAATACAAGAAGACTCGGAGATACTGCATGCTTGCGTTGGTGGCGTTTTCCGAAGCAAATCAAGGTCTCCAGGCCATGATTGCTGCGGAGTGCCGGAGGCGGAGTGGGGTTCGCAATCCGGAAGGATTCCGGATCCCAGTATATGCCAGGGAACCTCGTGCAGCCGGATAAAACCTTGACCTTGGGCTAGCACATGGGCTATGGCATAGGCAGACATGTTGCACTGGTATTGGCGGGTATACGTAACGGTCTACGGAGTATTAGGGATGAATTTAACATAGCCCGGGGCTGCGATGAATATGCTAGGACCCGGATTGACCCAGGTCTACTACCCCTGTACCGAGTACAGTCCCTAGTAGTACTTAACTAGCAGGTAAATAAGACGGGCGGAAATACATATAAATCTCCCACGTAATTGGCTGGCTTAATCACTTTCTCTGACGCGTCATAGATGTGGAAGCCCGCTACTACTATACTACCCATTTAGGTACACATCTCTTGTTGCCTTGGAAAATATATCCGATACAGAAGGCTTTGGAACATTTGCACGTTTGAAGCACTTGATCTTCTTCCTCTGTAGGGATCCAATCACCTTTATCGAACACTGCAGGCATGCGTCAGAGGAAAAGAAAAATATCAGATGCCATGTTGCTCTACCTAGACAATCTTTTATAGTAACATCAGTTTGTATCAGCCTAATACTGTATTTTCGGGTTACGCCGAAGTATCCTGAGTCATTAGTACTAGCTACTTCCAATATCGAACCCCTCTTGTCATGCATGCAGCCGCTTCCAAGTTTGCTTGGATATCTACTCTGTAAATTGCCCGAATGACACAGGGACGTACAGATCACCCCGAGGTTGATGCATGTTAGATGCCATGCGTATGTTGATCACTTTCGGAAAAAGTCAAATGCCAACATCGCTGGGGCAATGATTCATATAACATTGAAAAATCAACGACAACACCGCTGACGTCCAGCTTTTGTGCGCGCTATTGGCGTTTGATGCATCCTAGCAACAATGTTTGATCCCCATCACTTGGGTATACGAAAATCTGCATTCCTCCAGATAGTGGTATAAAAAGGAGGAACATATAGTTAGTTCTAATTGAAGTTATGGTTATTCTTGGGCGGTGTAGCGAATGAAAACCACAAAAGACCGAATTTCTACCGAGCCCATGTAGGCACTGGGCACTGGCTTAAATCTTCCTGGCCGGATTCTACTAGATAGGCATCCCGTGCCTAGTGAGGTCAGATGGGTGAGCCAGTGAAGATCAGTGGTCCGACATGGGTCAGGTACCTGGGTAATATATGGATGAGATACTACCTCCACCTGCGGAGATACCTTGAGCCTATCCAATGGAGATCAACTAGCCAATTGCGGTTACTTTGTACGAAGCTTCGTGGAAAAGATGAGGCGGGTGCGGGGAAAGGGACCTATTAGGAAGTAGGTAGACAAGCGACTCCAGGTGCGACTGGAGAACGAGCACGAACCTGTAACTCAATAGCCACTATACTAACTCGTTAGTAAACAGTTAATGGAGTATGACTAAGTGCAGGGATAATTGAGCTGGAATCATATGTACCTAATTGCCGGTTTTGACGTCTACGGATGAGCTTCGTCATTCGAATTTCCTACTACCTCTGGGGAGGCACAGCCCACTTCCTTCACCATCTTCTTGGACTCACAAATCAGCAGATGGAACCGGACAGAACTACAAATGCCGCCCAAAGGCGAAGTAGACGCGGCAGTGCTCGGAAGAGAACAGGTTTGGAATCATCCTATCATAGAGATAGTTTGTTAATGCGAAACACACTGGCTGACTGCGAGCGTAGGATGGTAAGTCATGTACCTATTGTGGCTGCAGTGCACTGAGAATGGTAGCGCGACCTGTAAAGCCAGACACACGCGGTGCGATGAGAAGACCCCCGTATGTTCTAATTGCCAGCGTCTCGGTCTGCAATGCCGCCCGTCCGAGCTTATTACCCAGTCAACGTGGAGCAGCATTCTATCCACCGAGTCAGCTTCTGGAAATGAAATCAAATCAGCGTCCACCCCCAACAAGA
Source organism: Aspergillus fischeri NRRL 181 (assembly GCF_000149645.3). Classification (NCBI taxonomy): domain Eukaryota; kingdom Fungi; phylum Ascomycota; class Eurotiomycetes; order Eurotiales; family Aspergillaceae; genus Aspergillus; species Aspergillus fischeri. Next base: position 1,669,557 of record NW_001509764.1, read on the forward strand.
TCCTGGCCTTGCCTTGCCCATCGGCTGCCCGGGAAACGTCCAAAGGGAGTAGCAGCGAGCCGTCTAGCTCCTTGACGACTGGCAATCGAGGGAGTGCAACAACCCAATCATGTCGATCGCAGTTGCGTCCCTTTCCTTCTGGTATATTTGTCGAGTTGAACGATGAGATCGCCTTTCTGTTCAACACGTTCCGTGGCGGCCTGACCACATGGATGGACGTATTCGACCATGACAGAACATACGAAAGGGAAGTCACCAGACGTGCTCTACACTCGAATTTCCTGCTCCGCTGCATCTGCGCCTTCACTGCCCGACATCTTTCGATGCTTGTCTCCGGCGAGCTCTGGTTCCCGATCGCCTCCCGCTACTACGGCGAGGTACGTTTTCTGGCCCAATCTCCCTCTCGCGACTCTACGCTTACATGTCCTTATTGATCGAGAACATCTAGGCACTTAACTATATGATCGCAGCGCTAAATAGTAGAGTGCCAGACAGTGATGCACTGACCGCCGCTATCTTACTAAGTAGTTATGAGGCTTTGGCAGCGTCTAGGACATCGCATCAGTCCCACTATAAAGGGGCTGTGAACTTGATCGTCACCCAGGGAATCTCTGCCAGCTCCATGGGGATGGACAAAGCCAACTTTTTCATTTATGTACGCCATGAGATTACAATCGCTATTAGCAACGAGGTGCCCCCCCAATTCGACCCAGGAAGATGGAATATCACTAAACCAGGGCCAAGCGCTGCCGAAGATCGTGTCGCAAACTATTTAATGTTGTTACTTGGCCATATTGTAAATCTCATATACCAAAATAATGTGTCGCCAGTTGACCGAGAAAGACTGAAAATTCAGGTGGATGAGTGGTACGACAGCACCACTGAAGAATTCAGAGGCATAGAGTATGGTGATGTATCCGAGAACGGAATGCCGAAAATCTTCTTCCCTGTGCCACTATCAGGTGAGCTACGGGGCAATTCCGATTCCTGCCCTTGAAAATCTGGATACTGACATCAGGACAGCCGGAGCAATGTTGTGGTTTCATGCGGCCCAACTTCTGCTCCTTGTAGGATGGGAAGAACTTGAAGGTTCCGGCTCGTCAAATGAACCGCTGGTGGGTGCCTCGCAATTCCTCACTCCTCTCTACAACAGCACAAACTCACACAGGATATAAAACTTCAAGGTGAATAAGCATGCCATGTCCATCATTACGATTGCCTCCTCAGAGTTACCTGCCTGTGTTCGTTGTTTTGCCGTTACCCCAATATACCTCGGTAAGCCTGTGGACTCGTCGAAAAGACTGCACATATTTTTCGCCCATGCTAACAAATTCAAGCGGGAAAGTATATTGAGGATGTTCCGAGCAGGATGCGTTGCTATTTACTACTGAGTACCATAGAAAGAGACATCGGATACAGTACGCAAGACAAAAGATATTCTCTTGAACGAATGATGCAGTAGGACGACCCGAGAATCGAAATGACCGATATAAAAAGGACAACACAGTATGTGCTTGATAGGGAAATAGTCCAAGAGTCACCAGTATAGTCGAGTATAAGTGAAAGTCGTAACATATATTCCATGCGGCTCAATTTTTCCATTTTCCCATCTTGACTCTTCGGATTTTCAAGCTTGAGGGAAGGAGGCTGGTTCTCGGCGCCGAACACCCAAAGGGAGTCTCAGTGGCCAAAGACTGAACCATTCTTCGAACTCCATTTCCCAGTTCTCATGCGGCAGTGCAAAGTCATAATGATATACAAGCGTTGCCACGCACACCGATTGCATCAGGATGGAAACATTGCGGCCGATGCAGCCCCGCGTACCGGCACTAAACGGGATAAACATTCCCAGCATATTGCGTAAATTGTCCGAGCCCTTAGCCATCCATCGATCTGGATTGTAGGTCTCCGGGTCTGGGAAGACCTGCGGATCACGATGAGATGTGTAGGCAGCGATTGAGACGTTGGTGTCGGGAGGAATAAGGTGGCCATCAATTATGACATGGCGATCGGGTGGCGTGCGCCGGATCAGCTCTGTTGCGACAGGAGGCGCCAGGCGCATTGCCTCGTCAATGCAAGCTCGCAGAAAAGGTAGGGACTTCACCTTCCCCCAGGGTGCGACGGAATCTTCCGTCGATAACACAGTATCTAGCTCTTTTCGAAGTGCGGCGAAAGTGTGCGGGTTACGGATCAAGTAATAAAGAGTCATAGAGATTGAGACAGCCTGGATTTTTATTTGATCAGCGAGCGATCTGTCAGGGGAACAATTCACAGCACCAAATCAGACAAAACCTACCGGGCCGTCGGTCCCAGCACCAACTTTATCGGTATTAGCAGAAAAGCTTCTCATGGTAAACTCAGTCGCCGTGGCTTACCAGCTTGCTCAACTTCTGCAATGCGATCCTTCAACGTGATTTCCGATGCTTCGCCATGCTTATCCTCCAGCATGGGTTGGAACAAGTCACTGAACCTTTCTCCATTGGAATATTGCTCGATTCGCTCTTTGGTGAGTGCCTCCATGGCCGCATGGAACTTTGGACCGGCAGCCCAATTATCCGCATAGCGTTTTGAGACCATCTTGGTCAGTCGAATCCATAAAGCAAACCTTTGAATGTCCCCTATGTCAGTCGTCTGTTGTTAGCTCAATTCACCTCTAAAGTCTTTATGATCTGAAAACAACATACAAATGACAGTAGCAGCAGCCCGCTGCGAGGCATGACTGTTATGAATGGACTGCACCGCTTGCGGCAGGCCATTCTCATCTTGAAAGTAAACATGATCAGTCCCGTTGCGCAGGAAAAAAACATCCTTGCTAAGCATGATCTTAATCACAGTCTCCACGGAAAATAGAAAGATCCAGTGGACGGCGTCGAAAGAGGAGGGTTCAACAACAACTCCCTGGTCTTCCGCGCATCGTGCATCTATTTGATTCATCAAGTCTGCAACCGACACGGCAACCTTCGGTTCCCATTCCTGAATATTCTTCGGTGCCACCATGCGGCGCCGTGACGAGTGGAATCTCTTGTCGCTGATATTGTTCAGGTTGGCCCCTCCCTGCGAGAGAAGATCGTACGTGGCGGCCTTGACGCACTTGGAGTTATAGCCATAGATATCCCTTGCCGCCTGGGAACGGCCAAAGGCCAGCCAGTTTGGTGCGATGCGTACAATGGGATACTTCTGCAGGGCCGCGTGCAGCCGCTTGCTATGAATGTCCCGACGAGGACGTCCGCATTCCCATCCATACGCAAGAGCGGTCAGCCCGGATGCCCAATTTTGCTTTGGGTACTTGCGAAGACCCTTCTCGTCCCGCAATTAGACGATGAAGAGCCAGAATAGCGCGGGGGCCATAGATATGAAAAATAACAGGACTAGCAACATTGCTTTGAAGGACAGATCATGATGAGGATCGTTCACTGGAGGGACGATTTCTGCGTGCGCTCAAGAAGAGACATTCTGTTGTCTGTGCCTGTCTTTTGGAAATTTGGATCAATTTTATATCTGTCTCTAGGGCTTCGAATGGGGACATTGATCCCAAGTGTCTATGTGTTATCCAGATGCCTGCACCGGTCGCCATGACTAAAGCCAGTTTTGGTCTGTCCGACCTTGCAATTGCAAGCGATGTATCAGACGAAAATTAGATTCATTATTTGCTCTTTACATCTCATAAGTAGTGTTGTCTAAAAGAAGCAAAAGACACGCGTGAGGTACTTGAATAAGCTTGGTACACGCGTGTCAGCCAAAAGTCCTGCCAAGCACGGTCCATAAAAGACTAGGCTACCATCACAGCCTACTCCATACAGGGGGTGGAAAATAAGTTGGAGGTGGTGCCACTAGCAGGGGTTATCACAGCTCTATGATGCTCCTATTTGTCAGTCAGGGATAGAAGGACAAAGAAACAGTGACTCCCACGCAGCACTTACAAGCTTTAACCCCACTTCACTCGTATAAAGTGGCTGGCTGGCTGGGTGACGTATGAGTCCTTACATTGATAATCATTCAAATTCACTGAGAGGTGGTCATTATGAGGATATAACTGAATCCTCAAGTCGATCCCGATCAACCGAGAATTTCAAGCATTTTTACAGCGTCTTGTTTTCAAACGCGACCGCAGCAACCTATCAAAATGATACACAGCCTTCGATCCTTGCCATGCTCTCTTATCTGGCCGGCAAAGTACACCGTTTCCAGTGTGCTTTGCTCCTTTGGGGGCTTCTTACTGGGGTCTGTTGCTCCTTGAATCCGTTGAACCGACTTTCTACTAACAATGTCATCGTCATGACAGAATGGACACTAGCATCATCGGACCTGTCACCGTCATGGAGAGCTTCATCAATCAATTTGGGCAACACTCTTCAGCCGTTCACGGTATTCTCGTTTCTTGTATTCTGCTCTGTGCCGCCTTCGGCTCTCTGTTCGCTGGCAGACTCGCGGACCGTCTGGGCCGCCCAAAAGCAATGGCGTTCGGCGCAGCAGTCTTCACCGTCGGAACAGTACTGGAGGCCGCCGCATCAGAGCTCTCAATGTTTGCCGTAGGAAGAGTCATCGAGGGCATCGGCTACGGCCTCTACTTCAGCACGCAGACCGTCTATATCTGTGAGATTGCACCACCGAAAGCCCGAGGACCCCTCACCTCTGGCCCGCAATTCATGACATGCGTTGCGCTGGTAGCCGGGTACTTTATCAGCTATGGTACAGTCAATATACCAGGCTCGCTTTCATGGCGACTGCCATTCATCGTCACTGCCGTGATGGCCTTGTTCTACCTGCTGATCAATCTGTTTCTCCTGCCGGAATCTCCTCGGTGGCTGATTCGACGTCGCAATTTTCGAGCCGCCGAGAAGGTGTGGGATGCCTTGGAGGTTAGGCACGAGGATCGGGAGGTTGATGATCGTGCTGCGATCGCTGATTCAACTCTGTTATACCGGGCTCATCATCACAGTCAAATCCACCTGCAACGGGAGAAGGCAAACCACATGTCAGCTTTCGAAGTCTATGGACTCGGGAGGTGCGGAAGCAGACATTTTGGCAGTGTTTTTGATGGGTTTCCTCCAGCTATGCGGCATCGATGCTGTACTCTATTACGCGCCGCTACTATTCCAACAGGCTGGTCTGGAAACTCATGAAGCCTCATTCCTGGTCAGTACTTCCAAGCTGTCTCCTCTATTTTATTCAGAGAAAGAGACACAATATCGCTAATATACTTGTCGGGCCAGGCATCTGGCGTGTCTGCAATTGTAATTGTAGCCTCGAGCATTCCTGCAACGCTGCTGGCTGATAAATGGGGCCGTCGCACCAGCACCCTGGTAGGAGGAGTGGGCTTGACGGCGCTTATGATTCTCATTGGCAGCCTCTACGCCGGCCATGCGGTTTTCTCCACGCACGGGGCTGGTCGTTGGGTAGTCATCGTCTCCATCTACCTGTACTGCATTGTGCAAGCTACAACCTGGGGCATCAGTATCAAGGTGTGGGCACCAGAAATTCAACCCCAGCACACGCGTGCTCAGGCGATCAGTCTCGCTTATGGTTTGTCCTACACACCCCTCTACCCTGTTCTCTTCTCTTTTTTTTTAGCTAATTGATTTCTAACAGGCGCGAACTGGGTCTGCAATTTCTTCGTCGCCTTTGTCTGCCCGATTCTCCTGGACAAAAGCATCCCAAGCGCCTATTTTCTCTTCGGTGGCTGCACTGCCGTTGCGACCGTTGTAAGCTTCTTTTATATGGTCGAAACAAAGGGAAAGACCCTATCGGAGATCGAGCGCGAGTTCAAAGCGCGGATTCCGGCCGTCCCCGCGGTTATCCCCATGGTGAGACTGTCGCATGCGGACCATGGAAGCAAGGCCGCCTGATGGTTCAATCTCTAAGACGCACCCACCTAGCCAGGCACGAGGGGGAAAGAGGATATATGCAGTCTTGTTATGGAGCCAATCTGTCGTATCTTCAATTATCATGTTTTCGGGGTTTTGCTAGGATTTGCATGTGGCGCTGGGCGTTGTTCTCTATTATAGAACCTGGACACTAACGCTGCCGAGTAAATGCAGGATCACAGAAGGTTTAGAAGGACCCTAGATATCGTAATCATAGTTCTCTGATTAGAGAAGACTCCAACTTTGCGTCTCTTCCAGTCACATAAAGAAAACTGGCTACCCCTGCAACACCAGCTAGGCCTTACTCCCAATCCAAACGTGAACCGATGACGACATATCGCATAATGTGCTGTAGGCACTTGGATATGTTCGCTGGCTGGAGGCACCGAGCTGGATAAGCGCCCTTAAAATGCCTTGCTCGGGCCGAGTTTTGCATCAAACGCAACGGGGTGGCCGCCATTAGGCTGTAGGACACGCAATGAATGTATTATAAGGACCCTCATTCATTTGTATCTACCCACCAAAGCCGTATTGGTGTTCAACGAGCAGACAACAAAGCGCCAGTATATCTCAACTAAAGGTCAACCCCACTCCTTCCCCCCAGTCAACATGAGTATGATGAAGGCGATCAAAGTGACTGGTCATGGAAATGTGGAGATTCAGGCTGTACCCTTGCCACGACTACGTGGCGACTATGTCTTGTGCAAAGTGCGGCACGTAGCAATCAATCTAACGGACTGGTACGTTATTAGCTAACACCCGTTGAGAGTATGTCTGATTTCCAGAATCTGACCAAGTCTCTACACATGCAGGAAACACATAGACTTGGTCCCAGTTCCTGGAGCCACGTCCGGATGCGACTTTTCCGGGGTAGTTGAAGAGGTGGGACCAGCTGTCAGCAAACATTGGCAAAAGGGAGACCGTCTTGCGGCATTCGTGCATGGCTGTAATGCAACTGAACTCGAGGATGGGTGCTTTGCGGGTGAGTCCTAGCATTTGCACAGTAAATACCGGATCAACGATGCTGACGAGTTTTACGGCTAAGAATACGCCGTTGCAAAGGGGGACCTGCAAATGAGAATCCCCGATGATCTAAGTGACGAGGAAGCGGCTACACTGGGAGTCGGATTGACCACAGTGGGCCAAGCACTGTATCAGATTCTAAGACTGCAGCTCCCACCGTCCGAATCTTGCGGAGTTCCAGTCTTAATCTACGGGGGTAGTACCGCTACTGGGAGCCTCGCCATTCAAATTGCGGCATTGTCTGTAGCCCTAACTGAACTTACCCGAACGAAATGCGCTGACTGAAGGGCCTAACATTAGGTCTGGCTACGAAGTGATAACCGTTTGCGCCCCACGCAACTTTATGTTTGTCCAAAAGCTCGGAGCAAAAAAAGGCATTCAGCTACAAAGATCCCGCTTGTGGTGCTCATGCCTATATCGGATCCCATATCCAGACTCTATATATGATTCATCTATGTCTACGTCATATCTCAAGAATTTCACAATGCTTTTTAGCGAAAGACATGTCATGGCTCAGCCACGGCATGTTACTCACAATATCACCCCGGTCCACACAACCAGGTGTAGGCTTTATCCTTAGTTCCAGTAGCGACGTACTGCAGTAAGTCCTGGTACATAACAGCCAGCAGTGAGCTGGAACACCCAGGCTTACAAGGCAAGTCACTCAATCCCGTTTCAAGCCAACCTTACCAGCCTTCCGCAGCCCAAAGTACCCGAGAAGGGTGCAAAGAATCATAAACCCAAACATCGTCCAGAAACTGGCGCGGTATCCAGCCATAAGCGCACCAGTCTCATCAGCGGCCGACTCCTCCGTCACAACCGTCGAGATAACCTGCAGAATCGCCAGTCCCAGGGCACTCCCGAACTGCGCAGCCGTGTTGAAGACAGCTCCGGCCAGGGCCTGCGTGTCATCTGGGAAACTATTCGTAATAATGATTAGGCCGATGGTGTAGAGCGCGTTGAAGCTGACCGCCTGCAAGAGCTGCGCGACGAAGGCGTTGCCCCAGTAAGGCCAGGACGGCTGGATAACGGCCATGAGTAAGGGAGATCCGGCGCAGAGGAGGGAGGTGACCGTTGCGATCCAGAATGCGGGGACTTTGTGCACGAACACGCCGATTACGAGGTTCAGAAGGACGCCGACGACGAGACTGGGGAGGATGCGGATGGATGCTTCCAGCGCTGATAGGCCTTGGACTTCTTGGAAACTGGGCCGGGTTAATGGGATGGGCTACAGGGGAGAGGAGGGAAGGCTTACAATAAGCTGGCAAAGAGCTCCATTGAATTGACGACTGTGGTTGAGATGGCGAGGGTAGCGCAGATGCTGGAAAAGGCTACGTTCTTCCACAGTGCATTGGGAATGAGAGCTGGCTTGTTCCTTTTGACTTGGTAGTGGACCCAGCCGATAAACGACGGAAGGGCAAGGGCAGCCAGGCATAGAATGACGATGCTATCGGCAGATTTGATCCGTGAGGGGTCAGCGCTTAGAATACTATTACCGGTTAACCTTCGAACGATGTCATGGGCGGGATGACCTACGCCAGGAGATAACAGAGCAATGCCATGAATGCGGAGGCCAGCCCAGCACCAACCCAGTCGATTTTAGTCCTGATGTTGTGAAGAAGATCTGAGTATTGGGTGCTTTTACTCCGAGGCAAAGCCCAGAGACCGGCAACCGAGAATACAAGCGTGATACCGCCAGAAAGAAACCACCCCGACCTCCAGCCGATGGTATCGACCAGGACGCCCCCGACCACCAGGCCTAAAGAAAATCCAAGGGGTTGGCTGACCCCCAAGCACGAGAAAGCGACATTGCGGCTTCTTCCTGGAGGCAGAAGCTGCGTCACGATAGAGATCGAAGAGGCCAAGTGCATCGCGAGACCGACACCCTGGAGTGCCCTCAAAACCACCAACTCCTGTCCAGTCCGAGCCACGCCTTGACCGATCATCAATGCGCCACTGGCAAAGGAGCCGACGAGTTCAACCCATCGTGGACCGACAGTGTCTGCCAGGGAGCCCGCCAAGAGAAGGGTGGAGGCGGTCGCGAGGCTATTCACCGATGAAGGCCAGAAAGATAGAGAAGGGGGAAGTTGGAGATCCTTGGTGATAGTTGGCAGACCGACAATGACGAGCCCATTGATCACGCTGGCTGTTAGAGTCACCGCAAAAAGTTGGCTGAGTACAACGACCTTTCGCAACTGCGATTCTGGGGACTTTGGCCGGACATTTTCTGGGGACCGAAGATTCGTCGCTTCCAATACGAGAGAGTTGATGGGCGTGATCGTCGCAGTCGTAGTGGTAGACATGTTGCCAACTGCTGAAGTATTGCCGCAGTTCAGATTCGCGGCATTTTATTTAGATATGACCTAGTTAATATAGCTTAGATCATATATGACTCAGAGGATTACACCACGCCCGGGGAAGTACATTTTTCCTATCTCTCAGGGAAGCGAGAGTGGGACTAAGACACTTACCACGCGACGCTAGGGCACGCTAAAGTCAAAAACTGGGGATATTATGCAATAGAAACGTATTCCTCCGGTGTCGCCCACTCCGGCATCATGGTTCGTGAACCCGAGCTCGGGGATTTTTTTCTGATAGCCGAGCTAGACCCACTCAACAGACCACAGACAACCAGCAGGAGATCTTGTGAGTCCAGTTTGCGTGCCTGGGCTGCTCCAAATCCTCGAACGTCGAGTACCCAATTCCAGCCTTTCCTACTCCGTACTGCGTAGAGTCTACAGATGGAACAGAGCTCAAAAGTTGTTCTTGGAACAAAATGGTGTAAAGCGTCTACTATTTAAAAGAAGACAGTTTCTTCAGAGTGCCTGGCTCTGCGATACTCTCTCAAGTCACTCGGTATTCGGGTCAGTGCTAATGGCGGCTTGCGGCCTGTTCAAGACATGGTCGTTGAACATTGCTTGGACTGGCGAATATCGGCCATACCGTAATACCCAGGCTCTTCCCTTTATTTCTTTCAAAGGACATTAGACAAATGGAAGGGGAATAACAAATAGGATAGCGAGTGTCCGATAATTTGGACAAACAGAGACGGATCGCCACATGTTTCAAGGGTATACCATCTCGCTATTGACTTCATTTGCTGTAATGCTCAACAGATTGCCAGGGCTATTGCTCAAATAGAGATCCTCGATTGTACCTGCAGTTATCAACTCACAGGATCGGCCATCCTTGACCACTACCATTGGTCAATGACCATGGGACGTCCGGGAGACATCACCAGTACTTCCACATACATTCTCATGAGATCAAACGTGACTTTCTAGGACTCGTTGGATCCAGTAGAATGTCTATTCTCCCCCAAAGAGTCGTAATACTCCTCCAGGCAGAAAGGCCCTCCGGTTTCCCTTATATCCTCAAGAGCTATCTTCTTCAGTTCATCTGACACACAGACGCTCAGCTCGATATGCGCCATGCAGGCAAATCTCCCATTGTAAGGTACGCCAGCTTCGCAGTACACATCCGGATTGTCCCAGACATTGTGATAGAGGAAAGTCGTTGTGTATTCGAACAGAGCTGCCCGAGGCCGAATGCAGTAGTGCTGCCTGTTTGTGAGATCGCGGCACCCGCGTTCTGGAATCCTTGCTTCGAGATCGCGGAGGTACTTTGGATTCGAACTTTGGCGAGCGTCAACCATCAGGTTCGAATCTGGATCGGCATCAAGCTCGTCCCAGTATTCGCTGTAATCTTGCAGAATGCAGACTCTTGCCACAGCCGGTTTCATGGACGGCACGCGCCGCACGAGCTCTTTGCAAGTCGTGACATGGGGAAAGGAAGGGTACCAGATGCAGTATGGGAGGCATCTGGTTTCTGGAGTGATGCGAGAAAGGTCATTGTTCATGATGAAGCGCGCATTGATCGCTTGCTCAATCTGATATGGCTCTCTTCCAGGTTGAAGGGTCCACCATTTGGCGAACATGGTATTGTGGTAGATGCCGCGCACGACACAACTTAGCTCGCCTACTATCCAAGTGTTAGGCCGACGCAGGCGGGCATACCATTCAATATTACCGTAATATGCTGCCATGAGGATAAGAAGGTCCTTGTTCATCGTCGGCAAATCGGTAGGCAGCGGCGTGTATAGCAGGTGGGTCACGTCGTCTTCTCGCAGGGGCGGCTCCGAGGTGTACTCGTCAATCCGATCGTCTTCTGTGATGTCAAAAATGCCACGGCCTCGTACATTCACGATATCAAAAATACTCCACTCTTGGTCTCCCTCTCGCAGCGTCAAAACAATCCTATCACCACCAGGCTTCCCCTTCATGACCCCCCGCGCCTTCGCAACAAACTTCTCACTCTGCTGCACCGGCACAAGCGCATCCTGCAACCCATGCAAAATCGCAATACCTCCCCGCGGGATCTTCACACCAGGCCGATCAAGCCACTCAAGCGGATACCGCGGTTCCCGCGGCGAGTCTTCCGCCCCATATTCATAGAACTGTCCCAGACCACCGTAGTATATAGCCGCTACCATCAGATCAAACCGATCCGGTAGGAGGGCTGACGAGCGAATTGCACTTCTGTCCATTTGAGCTAGGTAATCGTCCACCGTGGACGCAGGCACATCCGGTAAGGGCTCAGAGCTCGTAGGAGTGCGGAAGTACTCTGACGCCATGTCGATGCAGGGATACGTAGCTGTCGTGGCGCGGATCTCGTCTGCGTGTGCCAATCCAACGCAGATACTCAGTAATCCGCCTGCGGAGTCTCCAGCCGTTAAGATCCGATCCAAATCGAGCTGGGTAGGCGTGGAACATGTTGCGAGCAGCTCCGCGACGGCAGACGAATGCAGCCAGGTCCAGAAATCTTCAATGTCGGAGAAGATCTCCGGGCTTGTTGATTCGGGGAGGAGTCGGTAGTTTGGGCTTACGATGACGGCGTTGTGCTTTTTGGCGAGCTGGAGCAGCCAGGTCGGGAACCATTCCATTAGGAGGGAGTCGCCAGTTATCTGGTCGGTTAGTGCGAGTCCAGGAATGGGTGTAGTGTAGACCCTACCAGGCCTCCTCCATGGAAGCGGACGATTACTGGGCGTTTGCCGGTGAATGTAGACTTGGGGATGATAAAGTCGGCACGGATAGCGTGGTCTCTGATCTGTTTATAGTGTCTCTGGATCAGGTTGAAGCCAGAGAGTTTTTCGTGAGTTCCGATTGAGCCCATTTTGGATGATAGAGAGGAAGAGTTTGATAATCCTTCTGATATCTGGGAATTATCTCGGTTTGGATATCTGCGAGGCTATATAAGCTTCTCACGGCTTAATCAGCATATAATCAACGTGGCTAAGGTCAAGGAGATATCTGCCGGAAACTGACCTTGGCAACTATTCCTCCGCGGTTAATAATGATTGTTTTCATCGTGCATGTTTTGCAGGCTATTCAGATGGACCAATTATAGTGTATATCTATATTAAGTTACGCTGAAAGGACACTGACGATGGCAGGGCAGTCTGTGTACGGAGCACCCAGTTATGTTTGAACATGTTCATTCATTTCTTCCCGAATATTGCAAACTGCTAGACATCCAAGTGACTCATCCGGGTATTAGCAGATAGCATCCACATCACCAAGCAAGACAAAACACGCAAATATCTCAATATCAAAGTATCCAGCCACCAAGAACGTTCAGAAAAAGTTGGGATCAAGCCAGCAGCGGCCCACCATGGGAATTCCCTCAAGCTCAAGAAGTATATCCTCGTTCCATCCGAGCTTGCTAGTCTCAATAAACTCCCTACTCCAACCCCAATGTTTGGCATCAGCTCCACCGGTGCGAGCGGGGTCCATCGATTCTCTAATCCTATCCCGGACCGTGTGAAAGACCATGCTCCGCCAGAAGGCATTGTTCGGCTTGCAGAGCGTTTCGCAGTAAACGACCCACAGCCACGGTAGGATCAAAACGTTCTGCAAATGATAATCGAGGATTGTCTTCCTGAGAGGCCGCTCTTTGAACACAGCGTCGCTTCCTCCCTTGGCCGGATCACGCAGTTGCTTCACAGTGCTGTGCACCTGCTTCCACAGCGCGAGAGACCGTGGAGGAATATGCGCGTCTTTCTCGACGCAGGTCCCCAAGCTTGCGGCTTGAGCTTGCTGGGCGCGTGGATCCTGCGTTGCGAGTTGCATAACCTGGAGGTCTTTGATTCCGTTCAGGCAAATCCCGTGATGCTTGAACAGCGCGGCAGAGGCGTTTCCGACGTCGAATAAGATCTTTGACGCGGCGGGAGATTCAAGCAGGAGCTTGAGCGAGTTATCGGCGAGACTGGTAGTCGTAAATGCATCGACGCCTAGGGTGAGCACGTCGATCAGGAAGACCTTTTTGATTGGTCGAACGAAGAGGGAGATAATTGAGATTGAGCCGTTTCTCTTGGATTGATGGTTTGGACGTCGAAGAACAGAGCGGCGGGTTTATGCGAGGGGTAATCGAGCTCGTTGAGTAATTTCTCCAGAGCGCCGATGGAGTCGATCATTTGTATATCGCGAGTCGAGGTTTGGGGTGCCATGGTTGATGTAGCCATATGGCTCCAACAAGAACACTTGCTTGATGAGTAGCTTCAGAAACAGACAACAACAATGTCTGGTCAATTCTCGTAGAACGAATGTTTGTAGTGCGAGGAAGTAGAAGGCACATCTACGTCACCTCTATACACATAAAGGTAGCGAGTCGTTGAGAACCACGGGTTGCAACCGGAGTTGGACCTGGGTTCTGGATACATCCATCAGATAATAACAGAGGCAAAGATCGTGAATGTGAGCTCATCTTTCGGGACATTCCGATAGATTATGATCTATACTTGCTCATTTGTCCGTTCAGCAGCATTAAGTGAATACTGAGTTAGGAATTCTCTCACGCAAGGTCACAGTAATCATTGCTGACATATAATGACGCAAGATCGCGTTCGCCTATTATGATCATCCTTTGCCTTTTACAGATGCCAGATTCAGAGATAATCGCAACCCAGTGGTATGGAACATAAAGCCGGCTGGATCTGGAGTTTGTCTACTTCCCTCATCGAAATATAGGATTGTCGATTGAGCAGTCTCCAGCCAACTCCAAAGTGTTCTGCTTGTACTGGGCTGATATATATCATGGTGTAGAGCACATTACAAGCTTTACCGTAAATATTGAACAGAATACCGTCAGCAAAGGGGTTGGAACGTAGTGTCAAAGTCATTCAATAGGGTGTTGTAGTTACTGCACTACAACCACATCCATGGAAATAATATCCTCTCGTAGTTAGTAGCGTATTGGTGTCAAGTGAGCACTAATCTGTGCTAAGCTCCAGCTCTGATTTAATAGCAGATGAGCAGAGTTTACATTCGATTCAATGATAGAGATCGGTAGTTGAGGTTCTGCGGGAGAATCGTCGGTATGACGCTCTCTTGTCTGTACAGCCTGTGTAGACCCTCTCGCTTAATTCCGCGTCATTTAGCCTATTCGGAAAATTAGCGTATCAAAGTAAGACATGATAAGACAGATACGAGTTTCGGATTGATCCGAAAGTTTCTGCTTTAAGTCGAGGATCTTGCCCTTAGTGTGTGGATAAAACCGATATGAAACACCGGCGGCGGCTACGGGGCAGTTGTACGACATGCCATCACGAAAGTATGGACAGGCGAGATTTTACACTAGATTGCTACAGGGACTTTACGTTGTGCGATTGACACTTTCGAAAAGATAATGCTAACTCTCAGTTGGTGCCAGTGCCTATGCACAATATCTAGCTAGAATAGCTCACGACTCCGTCAATCGTCGGGAGCGTATTAAATACAGGATATGAATGGTAGACGGTCAGGCCCAATGCAACTTGGCACGGCATGCTTAAGCCTTGAGGCACTGGTGGTAGTAAGGGTTCCACTCCTTGCAGGTGAGACCGGCCTCGCAGCTTGTGGCACCGGAGTAGTTCTTGCCACCGCACTGCTGGTAAATCTTGACAGAGCCGCTGGCGCTTCCGGAGCCGGAAGAGCCGGAGCCGGAGTTGGAGCCAGTGCTGGCGGGAGGAGCAGCGGGAGCAGCAGTGGTGGTAGGCTTGGTGGCAGTAACGAAGGTGGTGGGAGAGGCTGATGTGTCGGCGGAGCCCTGCTTGGTGGGAGCGGAGGTCACGGACGCTTCGGGGGCAGTCGTAGCAGGGCTAGAGTCGGAAGAGCCGGAAGAGCCGGAGGAAGAGCCGTCCCAGACAGCAGGGCCAGGAATGGGGTAGCTGGTGAAGGAGTTGTACATGTCGAAGAGAACGCCGGGGTCGGTGGCCTTGTAGGCACCGGGGATGGAAACACCGGCAGGGAGGGTCTTGGTGCCGGCAGAGGTGACCTTGACCTGGACACACTCCATGTAGAATTGGGCGCCACCCTGGCGGTTACCCTCGTGCAGGGCAATGATCTCAGGACGGAGCAGGTACTCGCCGGCGGGGACATCGGGAACGGTGATCGAGTGCTTGCCCTTGTTGGCGATCAGGTTAGCAACCGCCCATTTGCCGTTCGAGTAGCCCTCCTCGGCGATCTTGACCCAGCCGTTGCCAGCTGTTCCCTTCTCGGTGGGAGCCATGTAGACCATGACGGGACCCATGTGGGAGGAAGCGATGATGTCGTCGGAGGCAGAACGAGAGTCGTGGTGCCACTCGAAGGTAACCTTGTCACCGGCCTTGACGGAGAGGGTCTTAGCAACGGAATTCTTGCCGTTGACGTTGCAAGTCATGTCGGCGGAGGTGACATCGGTGATAGGGCTGTTGTTGGGGGGAGTGCGAATGTATCCGTCAGCGGAGTTTCCCGCACCCTGGTCCACGTCGTTGATCCAGACGGCGTGGACAGTGGCGTGGGCGCTGACGAGTTTAGCTGCTGCTGCCAGAGCGAGCAATCCGAAGGTCGACTTCATTTTGAAAGATAGTTTGAATTGTAAAGAGTGACTGAAATGAAGGAGAGGCAGAGAAAAGAAAACGAAAGAATGCAGATAATGAAGGAGAGATGAATGCTGAGCAGTCCAGACTTGGAGAAAACATGATGAATGGGGGGAAGGGTTTATATAGCAACGGTGGTTAGAGGACGAAGTACTGGAGATAGCATCAATAGTCCAGTTGAAGCGATGGGGCCACAGGAGATGAACGGGTCCCTGCCAAGACATAGGGGCCTCTTGGCTTCCCTGTCACCAACGGTGCCAAGAAGGGGTTTCATCTATATGTTTCACTGTCTGACTAGCATTTTCGATCTATCCTGTTTGCCATTGACCAGCGCGGTGTCTTGTCGCCTAAATGGACCGGGTGCCCCCCGAACGGGCAATGGGGCCTTACTCATGTACCAATAGCCCTACTCTCGTCGACCGTAAAGTACGAGATCCATCTTTGCCGGCCAATAAGCGGCCATTCTCCCAACATGACCTTGTCCGACCTGTGGAGTGGGCAGAATCATGTAGTCCAGCACTTCCGCTTGGTCATATTGAAATATATTAACTTATACTGCTTTGTCTCACTGTGGTGTCGTCACTTTGCGTTTCCGGAATGTCCTCCGATGCTAACAACGAACCGCGAGCTTCTAGCTGCACTGTCTCACTTGTTCCCCTGTTTCTAGGAATATTAAGGGACCTTTTTCTACTAATTTCGGGCTCTTTCATCCGATCGACACAGCGTCACTACACAGTACAGCCTAACCTACCCCCCTACCCGTGGCCTAGAACCGGAACGGAGGAATGCGCTATGAATGATGAAACAAACCCTGCATAGGCGTCTAAATAGAAATTATCCGTAAGAAGCTTCCGGAAAGTCCTCCTTCTTACTCCGTATAGCTCTCTTCTTTATACGAGTTCGCTGAAGCCCAGGCGAGGCCGTTCGATAGGCATAACATGCGCCCGCTCGGCAACTCATGTTTCCAGAATTGTAATATGGCTCCTGAATACTGATTTCCCAGAATTACGGCCCTATGGGTCTCTTTAATATCAATACCCGGAGTTGCCTCGGCTTTTTATCATTCAACTGTCTATATGGATCACAAATTTGTTATTGGAGATTAATAGGGGTAATTAGTGACCATCGTTCATGACTAGGAACATACCATATTGTTCCTGGCAGGCCGGTTTACTTCTCAGGGATCATTACCCTTGCCTGAATGTGAGCAAGCCTCGTCCTCGCGGTGGGAGCATTAGTCAGGGACGAGTGGTTGTCTGAGTCGTAGTGGAATCATCCTTCCAGAAGTATATATGATAATTTCCTCGAAGACGGCACATAGATGATGGACAAATATATAGCTGGATTTATTTACCTATACCTGGTCGGTTCTCCCATAATTCATTACAATGTAGAATAATTCGCAATTTCTTCCTTTCCCTCCCAAATACTGTTAATTCATTGATCCTGATAAATTGGGGCGATTGCTTGTAGCATTATCGGCAACTGTATTGTGCTGGTTGATAATGCCAAAAGGATTCTAATATTCAATAACAGCATGTTAGCTCAGGGGAAGAGCGCCGGGCTCATAACCCGGAGGTCCCTGGATCGAAACCAGGACATGCTATTTGATTTCTTTTTTCCATTTTTTTTTGGTTGGCTTTCGGTAATTGTTTTGTCTCTGGGCTACTGGCAAATTGATTGGTTCCTTTAGCCAAGTCCGCAAACCTAGTTTAAGGGGTCGTACATTAACGAAAACAGACTCACAACCAGTCTATCCAGTCAGGACAGGACTTTGGACGGCACACAACACATTCATCTCGGACAATGAAAGAAGACAACTTTTCAAAAACGTAATCAACCTGCTCTGATTCATGATGACAATGGCGATCATCTAGTCAATCAGTCCCATGCATCGTGCCGGTCGCAGTTCAACTGCCAGATCGGCACAGCATCCAGACGCCATTATATATATACTGTACGAAGCATCGCTCACTGAAACCATGACCGATACGACGCACCCGAATCATAACGCTTGGATAAGAACATTATAATATAAGGTCAATCTCTCCGTTGAGGGAAATATTGCCATCTTCCGCGACAATTCGGCACTGGTTCGCTCAGAATCCGCAGAGTGCTGACGAACTGTCTGCATGCGCGCCGCAACCCTACCGTCATGGTACCTACAAAATCCCAGTGAATGCAGGTAGCGCACCTAGTAGAGGAGGAGAGCCTCTGCCCCGTCTTCGACGGTGTCGACCAGGGTTCGCGACGGCGGACGTTGAGGCAGACGTCTGGGCCATTTGATACTCCACTGAGCAGATACTCTCCGACTGACTCGAAACTTCTCAGAGTATGTATCGCACAATCCTACTCTAACAACTTCGGGCTGTATGGTGAAGGAGTCGCCCATTTGCATTTGGTGGTTCCCCGAGGCATGTCTGCTGGAGGAGCCAAATCCAGATGTACTCTCATGGCAGAGGCGTACTCGAATCCAGTCAAGTTCGGGGCCATTGTCGTCGAGATAGCCCTTGGGGACCCGGACCTGAAAGTCCAGTGGGAGGCATATCTGATTAGTATGAGCTCGAGGATTTAGGCTATGCGGTCGCGGCTGTGTGGCAAGCTGGAGACTATGGAATCTGCGGTGATTGGTCGTTTATTGCCTGATTGGGATGCTTTGCTATGTGAAGCTGAGTCAGGACCATGTGAGCAGGTTACGGGAGTATAATCATGTATATCTGATTGCCTCCAGCAGGGTGAGTATTTGTGGCTAACAAGAAGGCAGTGTGGACTATGTTGCTCGAGCAATGTGCAACGTCGTTGGTCTCGGCTGAGCGGTATTTGGGTAGGAAATACGGACATATCTCTCGGTTTCCGAGGTGGATGCAATCATAGAAGTCCCCGGTAGATGATTGTCCATTTGTCATCCTTCTCCCCGTCTTTGGCAAATGCCGGAAAAGCCGGCAAAAAGTGAGTACATCAAAATTCGGGGATATCCACAACTTTTATCTCCGCATTAAATCCGGGTGAATGATCTGCTGGTATATAAATCTCCCACTGCAACAATATTAACAATCAGATACCTTGTTTTTTGTACTTATAACGACGAAATGCCTTCCATCCAAAACTCCACGGTTGTCATCTTCGGCGGTAGCTCTGGCATCGGCTACGGCGTCGCCGACAAATGTCTCTCTGAAGGCGCCATCGTGCACATCTCCTCCTCCAACCCCACCCGCATCACTCAGGCCGTCTCCTCCCTGAAAGAAAAGTATCCCGCGGGGCAAATAACAGGCCACACCTGCGACCTCTCCCTCCCGGACGTGGAGCAACGCCTCGTCAAGCTCTTCGAGGAAATCGGCTCCTGTGACCACATCGTCTACACCGCCGGGGACGCGCTAGCCGTCAGACCGCTCAAGGACCTCGATCTGCAGTCCATCCAGAAGGCAGGACACATCCGCTTCGATGTCCCGCTGCTCGTCGCAAAACTTGCCCTGCGGGTCCTGAAGCCGGGGTATACCTCGTCGCTGATCCTGACCGGTGGCGCGGTGGGGGATCGGCCGCAGCCGGATTGGGCTGTTGTTGCGGGGTATTCGGCTGGGTTATACGGGATGGTGCCCGGTCTGGCGTTGGATATGAAGCCCCTGCGGGTGAATTTCGTTAGTCCTGGTCCGGTGAAGACGGGGTTGTTTACGGATGAGATGGCGGAGATGTTGGCGAAGAGGACCGCGCTGGGGAAGGTGGGGAGTGTGGAGGAGGCGGCGGAGGCGTATGTTTATTTGATGAAGGATACGAATGCGACGGGGAGCTGTGTGAGCACGAATGCGGGATCTTTGTTGGTCTGAGTATTCGGCATCATGCAGTGGTACGCATAGAGGCTTATTACAATTTATTCCCGCATTTGTCGACCTTTCAATGAGAAGGGATGTCCAATTCAGTACCAAAGTGCGATCATCAGGTTTCTTCACATGGATATTAATCGATTCAGGTCCTAAGATATCAGTATGTCCTTAATAGGGTAGATAACATGTTGATAGGCAGTGGCTGTCTTATCTCTATATTAGTGGAGATAAGGACAGGGATGCCCCTATAGGATAATCTGATAACGTGATGGGCATCGAACATACCATGGCAACTCTCTTGAATATGCCACTTCAGCATGCATGATTCTGTTGGATAATGGATACAACCCTGATGGTGCTGACCTAATGACCTGCAGGACAACAGCCCCGCATCCAAGTGTCCTTGATCTTGTTCATCTTGACTCATTCCTGACCTACTTCTGATAGTACAGCAACATCAAGGATATTCTTCTACAGTAGCAGGAAATGGATCGAGAAATACAGTACGTCCTTGGGCTAAAAGCTGTCCGTGAACGAGCCCATAGAGTCCTGCAACTTGCAGAGGAAAATCGCCTGAATCACTTTGAGTACCATCCCAATCGCCTCCAGGATGCAGTACAATACGTGATAAATATTATTAAGGTGCGTTTACTGAAGTAGCCAGAGGACTAAACTGACGGCTTTAGCGCGACTTTGGTCCAGACAAGTACCACCTCATCCCGCCACATGGCCGCTGGCAACACTTTGAAGTCGGGGGTGTCAGTCGCCCTGAGAATCTACTGAAGCAGTGGAAGAGTGACGGCGTGGATGCACTTGAGCAGACACGTAGATTGTTGGACTTATTCTTCGTCTCGGTGCTGCTTGACGCGGGAGCAGGTGACAAATGGCGGTTCACTGAGCCAGACACGGATATCGTTGTTGGTCGTAGCGAGGGGACCGCATTAGCTTCGTACAATATGTTCGTGAATGGCGACTTTTCGGCTGCTGATAGTGAGAGAAGGCATATTGTGATGGGTTGGTTCCATCCCCCTCTAGTGCAAGTGCAGGACTGAATATCAACAGGGCAAGCCCTCAAGGACTTTGACGCTGCAACTCTGCAACGCGGTTTCCAGATAGACGAGAAGACGAATCCCCTCGTCGGAGCGTCTTCTCGCGTGGAACTACTACGGGCCTTGGGTCGGTCACTCTTGAACCTGCCAGAGATATTCGGTCTGGCCGGTCGACCAGGAAACCTAGCTGGTGCGTAATACGTTCCTCGTATCGTTCCTCGTATCCTTGTAACAGACACTGTCTAACAATAGCAGACTACCTACTTTCTCACTCACCGACCGCAAAAGAGATCAACTACGAAACCCTCTGGACCACACTGCAAACCGTCCTCCTGCCCGTGTGGCCCTCATCCCGCACCCACATCGACGGCCACCCGCTCGGCGACGCATGGCCCCTCCAAGTCCTCGCAGATGAAGCCGAGCGAACACACCAAAACTCCAAATGCGCGCACATCCAGCCCTTCCACAAACTTACGCAGTGGCTCGCGTATTCCCTGACCGTCCCCTTTGAGCGCCTGCTCGGCGTGAAATGGGCAAATATGGATCTCGGCACCGGTCTCCCCGAGTACCGCAATGGAGGCCTGTTCGTTGACCTTGGTGTTCTAACACTGAAGCCTGATGCGGAAGAACGCGGTCGACAGAATTCTGGATCGAGACTTCCGGCGTTTGAGGCGACGTCGGGTGAGATTGTAGAGTGGCGCGCGATGACGGTTGCGCTCTTGGATATGTTGCATGCGCAAATTATGAACAGCGAGGTGTTCTTTGGTGTCAGGCTGAGCCTTGCCCAGGTTCTAGAAGCTGGCAGCTGGAAGGCTGGACGGGAATTGGCGGCTGAGAAGAGGCCGGAGACTAGATCGAGCCCGATTTTGATACTGGGTGATGGGACACTGTTTTAGCGTAGCGGTTCTTACATTGACTGGGATGTTGGGGTATTCCTAGAATGCCTTTATTGCCTTGCACTATCATGTCTATCTCAGCACAGTCATAATCCCCTTGCGCACAGGAAAACCCGAAATAGATATACAGTCATCTACCTCTTTCAAGGACTGGGCAAGTATCAATACGTTTCAGCGCTCCGTTGACGGTATAGACCCTAAGAACTATACTAGATAGTATAAGAAGCAACTACTGTCAGAGACAATGAAAGGTGTTAGTTACTTGACCATTCTGCCAGCAGTACTCAAGACAAATCCAAGGTAAACCGAACCGCATCTGTACAGTGGCGGCACATGGATGTCAAAAGAAGAATAGATAAAGATAACAAGGCACTTCCACTGAGAATGACTGGACTGGCTACAAGATCTACAGATTGTACCGGTTCTTCAGATGACGCCACCAGTCACGGAGCATCCAGATATCAAACTCGGTGATCTGTGTCGCACTGCCTGCAAGCATGATGAAGTTCGTCTGGCCAGTAGGAGTCCAGTCATAGAAATCTTATATGCAGTGTCAGCACAAACTCATCCAAGGAAACAAGGAACAGACTAACCATCCAAGCCAAACGTATGTCCAATTTCATGTAGATAAATATGGATATTCTCCGAGTTGACATTCTGCATGAAATACTCCTGGCCCATGCGCTGGCCCCAGTCGCCGCCCGCGCCGCCCTGGAAACCATCCGTGAGCCATAAGCTCTCGTCTACGATCGTTAGTCTCAGTATTTACCGCAGGGGAGGACGCATACCATAGTGACGGCTCGCACCGCCCGGACACTGACTATAATCACCGTCCTGGTGGAAGAACCGTCCACACCGCGGATCGCACTCGGGAATCCCGCCTTCGTCCGTGTTGGTGTAGATGTCCAGTCCCGAGGTGTCGCCTTCCAGGAGGGACCGATCGCGCACGGCGTAGCCGACGACCTTCACCTCGACCGTGTTATACGGAAAGCCGTCGAAACCGGCGAGCCCAGCGATCCACTTGTTGAAGGAGCGGTTCACCGCAGCGGCGATCTGGTTGCGTTGTGCGGCGGTTACCTTCTTGCTTGAATCCCAGCGCACGCAGTAGTTGATTTTACCGCGGCCGGCAATCACCTGGTCGTAGCCGTAGTTCTTGAATCCCATCGGGTCGCTGTAGGTGGCCATTTGGTGCTCCCAGACCTGGATGTGGGTAGATGTTAGATTGTGGGCTTTTAGGTTAGAGGTGGGATGGGATATGTACCTCGTTGAGAGGCTTGACGAGATTAGCTGGGGGACTCCAGGAGCTACTCTGGCGCTTCTCAACCCATGCGCTGCCAGCAGGGGCGTCGAGGTCTCCTGGGATCTGGCTGTCCTTCAGCGGGAGACCGCAAACGGAGCTGGCCAGCAGCTGGATTGCGGCGAGATAGAAAGTAGCCTTCATTATATACAAGTAAATGCAATAGTGATAAGTAGAGGTTGATTAAAGAGAGAAGTAGCTAGTCAATAGCTATGGAATGGATAGTGAGAGTATTCAACAGGGTTCCTGTAGAACTATATATGCCCCCAGATGGTGGAACAAAACGCCAAGAATCGGGGGTCTGTAGTTCTGGTCGGACGGTAAGACATTTCCTCGAAATTGTTCCCTCCATGGCCATTCTTCAGGGTCATCTCCGCCAATGGGACTCTCTCTCTGTATGTGACAAGGGAGCGCCAAGCGTTGGGCCCGGAGGACAGACTCTATCGCGCTCGAGCATTCATGGACGAAACAATCCCCAAACAGCGGAACGGGCATGCCAAGCGTCCGTCAATCTATTAAAAACAGCCCCTGACTCTAACAGGCGCATGACTCGTAGTCGCATGACTCGTAGGGAAACGGAAATATACCGTCATGGGGATGGATCAATCTATTTCAGGAATGTGGTTCTGCTAGCCTCCAGGAGATTTACATGTCTGCAGTCAGGATGTCCGCTTCCTCAACCCATGCAACAGCCCTTGCATCATTAGCCTCATCTCGGTAGATGGCTCGAATGCGGATCATGCCGCTTTCGTCATATACTTCGTCCCATTTGAGGGATGCCTTCTTCGGTCCTAACTCATCACGGATGCATCTCCGAGCCTCCTTGTTCGCTTGCTCGATTGTGGCCTTGGTTTCCACCTCAGCTGGGTAACAAGTCGCCATCATGGGATCGACAGAGAAACCTTCTTCAATCTGCATCTTGACCTTGTACACCCTTTTATACAAAGGGCTTTCTAGCTTTCCGTGAAGGAACAGTATGACCGTTGACATGGGACCTGTGCTTTGGCCCGTCAACCATTCTGCAGATATTGGCAGCAGATATTCGGTATAGGTCCTCCATTTGTGCGAGACCCTTTCGAGTAAGGCCTGGCGAGGGTCGACTGCAGGGCGCTCGGCATCTTGACCAATCCAACTGA
Organism: Aspergillus fischeri NRRL 181; assembly: GCF_000149645.3. Lineage (NCBI taxonomy): Eukaryota > Fungi > Ascomycota > Eurotiomycetes > Eurotiales > Aspergillaceae > Aspergillus > Aspergillus fischeri. The sequence goes on from NW_001509764.1 coordinate 1,693,533, forward strand.
TAGAGACCTGATCCAATGCAGTTTGTAGATCTTCTTTCTGAGCTGGACTTAGGTCGCCTCGATAAATGGCATCTTCCAAGACCAATATGCGAGCATAATGATCAATGGCTTCAGGCTTGTGAGAGAATGACAGCGTGTCTTGTACGCCTGCCACCGTCCAGTGGGGTTGGTCGTCTAGGACTTCAGCCTGGATCAAAACAGCCAGCCACCAGACCAAGGGATTGGTGTGTGGCGTGGCCGTAGCGTCCTTGATCATCTTCATGAAGAATGTATTGGCCATCTCACCGAGTGCTTTAACGACCGTCCTGACTTGGCGTAGTACCGAATGGCATCGATGTCGTCCTTGAGAGCCCAGGATAGATTCAATCCCATAGACTCCAGGGCATCGGCTGCACCATACGAGTTCCAGTTGACGCCCAAAAACGCCAGCAATGATATCTATACAGAGATGGCCTGCTTCCGTTTCTCCTGACCCCGCGGTCGTGCCCTTGTCTCAAACACTTTGGCGGGCGGGGCAGCAAATCGCGAGAACCGGTTCATCAGCTCTCGGATATGAAAGGGCCATTGTTCAACCATTGCATCGCTGTTAGTGAAAGTCTGTGTGATTGCAACCGCAATCCTGTCGATGATGCCTTTCGTGGTCGGGCCATCAGCCGCATGGACGCGCTGCCGGGCTTCAGCGATTGCTCGCTGCTGAGCATCCGTGAAACCAGCCGACCGATACCATTCTTCGGGGATGGAGCCCATTTCGAATTTGATGCTGGTTAAGAGGTTTCTGGCGGTAGCCTGTTTATACGAGCTGGTGGTTGCTAACGAGAAATCGACGCGTGGGAAACATAACGCGTGAGGGGAATTCGATTACCCCTCCATCATCCATGCATCCTGCACGCTTACATATATCACCAATTCATCCAGAAGACGAGATCGCTGTAAATTTTGGTATGGATCCTTTTAGCGCGTCAAATCTTTCCCCTTGAGAACATCATTTGATTTATGCCAAGGATTGAGTGTGAACATACCTTGCATTGACTAGAGATATTTGATCTCCCCTACAATGGCCGGCCAAAAGCGCAAAGATGCGACCCGATCATCAAAGCAACCATCTAGAATGCTTCAAAGAGTCCCTAACAAAAGGAACAAGCAAGACAGCACCTCCAACACCCAACCCTGCAATCAACATGCGTCTCTTATCTTCCGTCTCCCTCGCGAAATCCGCGACATTATCTATCGAGAAATCTTCGTCTTCCCCGTGACCGTCCACCTCGCCTACGTGGGAACCACCAGAAGCCGCAAATTCCGTAGTTTTCTCTGCGAGCTATCCGAAGACGAGCAGCCCGAGAAGCGCCCGCAGCTGATCTGTCCACGGTGTCGAGTGAACCACCACCGCTGCTCACCACGGAAGGGGACATCTGACGACGTCGCAGAGCGTCCTTCGTCCGAGACTCGAATCCAAGCTAGGGTTCTGGCGTTCCTGCGGAGCTGTAGAAGGGTGTATGTTTGCTTATCCTCTGTCGCTGAATGCCGTAGCTGACAGGAGTAGATACGACGAGACAGTCGACATGCTCTACTGCGAAAACACATTCTACATTGAGAATCCGCGCACCCTGCTGGAACTCCCGTCGTCTTTATCCCCGGCGCGACTCAGTTCATTCCGGCATCTGTATCTCGAATCGGCGCGGTATGGTGAGAATACCCCGGCTGACCGCTTGGATAAATGGGCAGCGGTCGTCGGCGTGCTGAAACGCCTGGGTGGACTCGAAACCCTGGTCGTTATTCTACGGCCGATGTATGGGTTGGAATGGGAGGTTGAGGGGCTGATGAAACCACTCGAGGCGGCTGCGCTTCCGGTTTTGAGGGTAGTGAGAGATCCTACGGTATACATGGCTGGTGCTAGTTCGGCGCCTCGTTGTAATCTTCATGCGTTGAGATGAGAGATTTTACATTATGGTGCTCGGTCGCTGATCTCGTGTTATTGAAACGGACAGGGTTTTAATCAGTCAGATCATGCTCTGCTAATCAGAGAGGCCTACAGGTTGCTGTATACAACTACATCTGCATGGGAACACACTACAAGTACTCCGTAACCCCAGGATATATCCAATTAGAAAAGCTAAGCCAGTGGATGGTCTGCATCCAGAGTCTATTCCAAGCCTAGAAGTATCCACCGTCCAGAAATCAAGATTGGGGCACCGTACTTTATCAATCTATGATGCAAACACTTGCACATCTTGAATAAAGAATGTAACCATCGAACCTTGCCGGACATTTGGTGGTATTGATTGGTGCATCGAGAGCAACCGTTGGCCATGTTCCATTCCAGTCTCCACTGCGGATGCCCACGGAAGCATCTTCCATATTTCCACTCCCCATTCCATTCCCAGATAACATTCCCAGATTCCATTCCCCCTGGTTATGAGATTTCCAGGTTCCGATGCATGATTCATGGATTTGTTAGCAGATATACTGAGACATTGGTGGGCATCACGATGTTAGGGCTAGCGAATAGAATGATTCTGTCGCCTCCCTGGGTCAGTCCGTGCAGTGATTCATTGCTTCTTGCCTGTCGGATACAGGGTTCAATTCGACTAAGCTTTGCCTGGTCTGAGAGGGACGATTGACTTTTACCAGAACGCATCCTTTCCCCCTCTAAACCTTATAGCCAGCAGCCTACCTAGAGACAGGAGCACTCATGCTCACATGTGCCTTAATTGAATGCAACCACCGTGGACAGTGGACCAGCCTAGTGACAACTATGATAGGCCATTGATAGGCCATTGAGAATCGCCAGGATTTCAGGCTGCAAGGCTGTAAGTGGGTATTGGACGTCATAACCCTCTAATCGTTTGATTTTGCATTGATACCCAAATCGATGATTAAGAGCGAGGACAGGAGAAATCATTTATTAGGACAGTACTTGCTTTCACCAAACCTATCGCTTTGATCGCTTGATTTGATCTATCGATACCCTTTTCCCCACGATATGAGGTCAGGGACCGCGCGAAAACGCCCCTCGGACGCCGACGATCACTGCCAAGCGACCCATGGGGCCCGGAGACGGATCGGCAGGGCCTGCGACCGGTGCCGTGCGCAAAAGGCCAGAGTAAGCATTCGTTTTGTGGATAACGCGCGACAATGCTGACTTTTCAGTGCGACGGAGGAAAACCGTGCATTCGCTGCGGGGACCACATCCCTTGCGTCTATCAGGAGAAGAAACCGTTACGACGGAAGTATCCCGCTGGGTAAGTCCTCTGCCTCGTTCTTGGATGAAACTGACAAATGAAGATACGTGGATATGTTAGAAGAGCACCAGGCGTATCTGATAACCGGTTTGAGGAAGTTATACGAATGCATTCAGCAAAATACCCGACTCCCAGAGGTCGATCGCGATGGCAATAACCGACCGATTGTGCACGAACTACTCGATAAACTTGGCATCTTCGCAGAACCGATCAAAGAGCATATGCCCCCAGTAACTGGAAGTGCAGCGGACGCCGAACCGTCTCTGGGAAGTCTTCATGGAAACGATATCGTGGGCGGAGCGATTGGGACAACCAGGTTGCCAGGGTCGTCTAGAGCCTGGTCATCCGCTCAAGAGGTTAAACAATCGCGTCCCTCGAACCCGAATGCCGCGGTGAATCTTCCCCGCGCCTTGACTCTACCAAGGCATATCCCTCTCAATACAGGCATGGCACAACAGCGGTTCTCGCGCTCGTGCCACGAGCAAGCCAGCCCAGTGGGACTCAATCGCCATCAGCGACCGGTCGATCTCAGCAATGGATTCTATAGGTGGTCGTTTGACTTTTCCGACTTTCTGGCTGTTTCGAGTCGGGAATGATTGCAATGATCCCTACTGAGGGTGCGTGACAGTCTGCGATCGTAAAATCGTCGTTTGATAATAGTATCACGGACGATCGCAGCAGTCTACAGCCTAGCGGCCTGATTCGAACAGTACCGGATACAAAGTTATCCAATTTACTGGTGAGTAAAGCTGGAATCAATCGATGATGGATACTCATTCAGGTAAGGTATCAACGACATGAGCGAAGCGTCTAAAGACTATCCACATGCACAGAGTGCAACAGATTCAACCATCTACAGCCTGCAACCAAACCTACATCGCTCTTCCCACGGCCAAAAGGGGGGGGGGCTTACGACTCCGTCAGACCCTCTTCCCCCTCATAAAACTTCGGCAACGGCTGAAGCTTCTGCCGAAGAACCCAAACCCGAAAATGCCAGACGGCGTTCCGAATCTGATACGCAGCATGCTTCCTCGTCGACACAGAAAACACCTGGTCCAGTTCCTCCAAAGTAAGAGCTGCAACCGTTAGCATTAGCATCCATACGAGTGACAGGTGCAACAGACTCACCCTTGGTCTCAGGGACAAAAAGCAAGATCAACACCCAACCGACTAAACACCACGCCGCATACCACCCAAACGCACCCTGCGGCTTGAACGTATCCAACAGCATCGGCCACGTAAACGAGAGAATGAAGTTGAAACACCACGTCGTCGCCGTCGCCCACGACATCCCGACTTCACGCACGTGCAGCGGGAATGCCTCCGCCGAGTACGTGAACGGCACGGGACCCTCGCCGGGCGAGTAGAACACCTCGAACAGATACATCCCTGTCGTGACCATTGCGACGCGCTTCTTGCTGAAGGGATCGTCTGGTTCGATCCAGAAGGAGAAGCCAGACCAGAAGAGGCAAATGGCCAGGAAGGGGAAGGTGAAGAGGAGGAGGTTGCGGCGGCCCCAAGTGTCGATTGTGAAGAAGGCGGGGAGGGCGAAGACCCAGTTGAGGATGCCGGTGCCCATGGATGCGAGGAGGGCTTCTTGGATACTGTAGCCGGATTCGACGAAGATGGTGGTTGAATAGTAGGCGATTACGTTGACGCCGCAGAACTGTTGAATTAGCCAAGTGCCGTGAAGATGACTTGAATATATACTGGGAGTCTTACCTGCTGCATGAACATGACGATCCAACTAGCCAGAGTAGCCCGACGGTTACGAGGAATCGTAAACAATTCAATGAACATGGTGAAAAAATTCTTGCCCTTGTTCACCTTCCTCTCCAGCTCCACTCCTACATATGCGTAGTACAGATCCCGGGCAGCTTGTAGGTCGCTCGGCCGGAGGGTCCGGAACGCAGCAAACGCCTTGTCGATCTTGTTGTGCTCGATCAACCACCGAGGAGACTCGGGACAGAAGTAGACTTGTGCGCAGACAATCAGCGGGAGGACAACGGTTGAACCCAGCATGAGACGCCAAGAGAGGTCGTCGGACAATCCCATAAAGGCCACACCCATGATGTTCCCCAGCATGATCCCGAACGCCGTCCACATCTGCCACATCATGACCAGGGCGCCTCGGATCGGGGCTGGTGAGCATTCTGCAGCGTAGACGGGTACAGTCGATGACTTGGAACCGATCCCGAGACCCAGCACGAAGCGAGCGATGAAGAGGTTGACCCAGGAGTTGGCGACGCCCTCCCAGATCGAGGCGACGGCGGCGATGAAGCAGGACAGGAAGATTGTACCTCGCCGGGCGAAATAGCGGTTCAGAGGTTCGGTGAGCCAGCATCCCAGAATGGCGCAAGCCAGGTACGGCGCGCCGACGATGAGGCCAGTCAGGTATCTCTGCATGGGTTCAGAAAATCTCGAGTTTTCAGGGTGATCGGGGTTTGTGATGTTGAACTGCTTCAGGTAGATGGCTTGAGCGCCATTGTTGACCGTTTCGTCCATGCCTTGGACTGCTGCAGCCAGCGAGCACATGGCTGAGGTAGGTCAGCTCCGCCTTAGTAACCTGTTATTCTTTGGGAATACTCACAAGCCATAAAGTAAAGCTGCCATGGCTGGGACCATTTGTGCGTAGACTCCCGGCGAAGAATGGCCTTCTCGTCCTCCTGCAGCTCCGGCAAATCCAGAGCACCAGCAGGGTTCTGCGAGATGAGGGCCCCTTTGCGAAATGCGTCGATGTGGTCCATCAAACCGTATTTCTGACAGAAGTCTTCCACATTCTGCAGCAATTTATCCCGAGGGACGTTGGCGAGGGGATTCTCAAATACCGCATTCAGCTTATTGGGCGGTCGGCCTTCGAGGTCGAAAATGTCCTTTCGCTGAGTGGTCTTTTCGTCATGTTGGAAGGTCGTGGGCTTTTCTCCTTTGGGACCGACCATCTCATCCGAGAGAGGCGAAGGCAAGTCACCTTCTTTCATGGTGGTGGTAGTAATTTCTAAGATCACAAACTATTTGAGCGATGAACAAAGTCTACAGTGTCTTCTCTCCCAGTCGAGTTCGGCCAAGGTATATAACCTGGGGTAATCGGGCACAATGTCTCCACCGGATCAGCTGTGGGGATTGTTCCAGTCTTATATCCTCTGGGGAATTGTTTGAAATATGGGAGATGTCTGCATGAGGGCTGATTGACTCGCTGACGGAGACGCCCATTGGACGGTCAGTCAACTGATGAGGCATATTCTACTACAGTTCCAACGCTGTAGGAGATACTTGACAGCCTATTGGCACACCATTGCTATAATATAGATAATCCCGGAAATATAGTCGACCATTGTCTCTGACTGGGCTGTCCCGGCCACAGAAACCGGGGTATGCTGTCATACGTCCAGGGATCCCTGTTCTATTAGACAGTTTGCTCTGAGTTCAGATCGACCACGGATGAAGCATAGCCGAGTAGCCGAGCGCAAGCGAAACGGAGATGGCATCGTCGCGGGGTGGGATGAGATCAGTGGCTGGAGGGACATTCGCTAGGCTATCACTTGATACCTGTCTCTACCAATAATTGCACTTGTCGGACCTGTGGGGAAAGTTTTGCGCCCATGCGGGGGTTGAAGCCAACCCGTCATTAGCACTTGGGCTTACTATTAGTGGCTACTGGTCACTGTGTAGAGACTTTGAGAGGTACTGTGAAGGTACTTAGTGGATCCTACCGCGGCCAAAACGCCTCCCGTGCGCCAATCCGCCTCAAGCATAACCAAGCTGCCTCATGCAGTCTTGACTGCCTTGTCATGCATTGGCATTATCAGCTGTAGATGAGATGTAGAACAAACTTTCTATCTTGGTCTTAGTCATAAATTATGCTGATTGACTGACAGCGCTGATTGCCCATCACAAGCCATATTGCTGTGCCAAGAAGCTATGATGCCATCGCTAAAGGTGATAACATGTGCTGACTGCATACACTCACTGTTCTGAGTCAGGATGTCTCAGTTTCATACAGCTGGTATTAGAAGTGTGAAAAATGATAATCAATAATATCTAAGCCTCGTCCATACATATACATCCATGAATTGGTGGTCAGCATTTAGGCTGTCAATGAGTGAGGCTGCCACTCATCTCAATCACTTGAGCCAAAGACTCTTACGATTAAATGTAGTGACTTCTATTATCTTTTTAAATATAACATCCTATTTGATTGTCAGCCATACCTGGTGCCGCCCGATCGAAGGTGGTGTAAGTCGGCGGGAATATATAATCACAAGTAAACCTTTTAGCCTTCACACTCAGAATTAGCAACGAGCAAGGGGCAATAGTAACAGACGTTTACTATCAATATAGGAAGAACAGAGCAAATAGTTAAAATAGGACTCAATCTGATAAAAATGTTCTTTGACTGCTTCGTTGACTCGACAGTATAGCCACGTGACATGCAACTCAAACACCTCAAAGATCATGTGATTCCAAGCTGAGAGCATCAACAGATCCATCCTTCATCCTTCCCTCGTTGTCGCACAACCATGCGTGTTCCATCCGGGCATGCTGTATCCTGCAAGTCAGTTCCACTGCAGAGGGTTTCTTGCATCAAGCATGACAGCAGCTCTGCTACCATGGAATGAAGGCACCTTCACACATGAGATGACCCACGCCGCAACGATCTACGTAGCCCGGACGTCTATTACACTGGGAGAGCCCCTGCACCAGGCTCTTATCGGTTATTGGAAGCGAGTCGATTTCGCCGAAGATATTGCCCGAACACTCATTCAAAGTAATGATATGAGGATTTAACACATCTGCTAACTCTATACCGCGGCGTCTCGCTCATTGACAAGGAGACATTGCAACTCGCAGTGAAAACGGATTCGCCTGGGCTTCTGATCGATTTGATGATCAAACACGGCCGGGAGGATCTCATTTGACCGAGGAGCTTGTCGAAAACTCCGCGTGGGATTCGGCGCGAGGGATGAGGCCATAACCTTCCTATTGGAGCAGTAGGGCGAGAAGGCCCCTCTTTTAGAGCAAGCACTTGTCTTTCTGCTGCTCAGTTTCTCCGACAGAAATCGCACTGTGGCGCGCGTCCTCGAGGCCGATGGGAATTTTTCTTAAAGGTATAGCATCTTCAGATTATTAGTACAGAAAAGGTTCGACTCGGTGCGCGCTTGTGTCACCCAGAGTTTTTGCCCACTATTGCGGCGAGTGGGGATCCGATGATTCTGTCACTCTCGGAAAGGAGGTTTGAAATGCCAATCACAAATGAGCTGCGCTCAATTTGTCGGTTGTACATTGGCGCCCGTGATGGCAACAGTCGGGCTGTACAGACCCTTCTTCGTCAAGGTGTGCCGCCAGATACACGAAGTGTCAGCGGAGAGACTCCCCTTTGGATGGCAGCAGACGGTCAGCATGATTTGATCGTCAAAGACCTCTTGGCAACAAAAGCGGTAGATATTGATGCTGTTTCCATAACCGGAGACCCGCCACTTATGAACGCAGTGCAAGGTTACAATGTTCCTATAGTACGCCTTTCACTGGTTGCAAGTGCGAATCCGAACCTGGCTGGCAATGACGGAAAGACCGCCTATGCTTTGGCAAAGGAGAGTCGTACTTGCGTATGACGGCTATCATGAGAGAATATGGGGCCAAGTGAAAGCGAGACAAATGATAAAATTGGCGCGTCCGCCGTTGGAAAGAATGTTGGGGAAAATGGAACCATGAAGTGAATAGGTACCTCCTCCTCAACAACAATGTACCAAAGCTTCCCACCACTCAATCACTCTTAATACGTGGTATCAATCCAGCTGTTCCAGCCGCTGCCAAGGACCGTGTTCATGCTAACAGCACCAGAGATGGAAGACTCATACTCTCTCTTCGAGGTATCCGCTCCAGCACCCTTGTTATTGTACTCATAGTAGAGCGGTGTCGCGCCCTCCGCCATGGTCGTCCAGCCCTTGGGGTTGATGATGTTCGACAACTGGGAATTCTGGTAGATGACACGGGCAAGCACACGCCATGGGCGACCGAGGTAGACCTTGGCGGTAAGATCGACTCCGGGCTTCCCGTAGATGTTGCAGTTGTCGATCGCGTACCAGGTGGTCTGGTCCGCTGTCGTGCGCGACATGGCGGTGATGTAGCCGGGGCCGACGGACATGATGTCGCATTCGCCGAACCAGGCCGATGCGTTACCGAAGATGTAGTCCGTGGCTCCTGGAGGACATTAGCATATGCAGGTGGGCGTGGATGGGCGTGGATGGAGGGCGGAAAAGAACAGACCCTCGATGTAGCAGTTAGAGTAGTATTGACGACCGGCCTTGGCGTAGAGAGTGTCTTGGTAGCCGACGAAACTGCATCCGTAGAAGCCAAGTTTGTCGGCATTGGCGACGAGCCTATCATATCCTGTCAGCTACCTCCGACGGAGGGTTCAGAGGACAACGTACGCAACAGCCTGCGAGCCCTTGCCATAGCCATTGATAACATTGATGTTATACATCTTGAACCCGTCCGACCTGACGTTGACCGTGGCGCTCTTGTCAAGCGTGCCCGCCTGAGGAGAGGAAATAGTATGGGTGATAGTAACCTGGTTCTTCTTGTAAGAACTCGTGTCGGTTGTCTCGCCGTACATGGTGAGTTTTCCCTTGTAGTCGATGGTGATCTGCTCCTTGTACGTGCCGGCACCGATGAAGATGCAGGCGTCGGACTTGGAGTCGCCGAGAGCGTCCAACGCAGCGCCGATGGTAGAGTACTTGCCCGACGAGCCGACAGTGAGGCATCCGTCTGGAGCTTTACTGCGATTAGACCGTTCTTCGATTGGGCTTGCAGAAGCCGTGAGGCCAAGGCCAAGAAGGCCGAGGACGAGAGAGGGAAGATGCATTCTGGTGTCTGGAGTCTGCAGTCTGCAGTCTGGATGTTCTGGTCTTCTGGATGTCCTGACAAACGACTGTTGATCCTCGAGGAGAACTCAAGGGTGATCGTCATCTTAAATAAATGAAATGTTGCAGTATATGACATAGGTCGACCTGGAGAAATTATATGCCGCGCCCCTTGAGACAATTTCTCCGTAGCCAGACCCGAGCTGTTTCATATTTTCCATGAATGGATTGGCCAATCTGCCATACCTGAATCCTTCAGTATCCTGAGGATCCCTCAGGTGGGTGGAGTCCCCGGAGGATACCCCGTACTCAAGGAAGCTAAGTTGGCATTTATTGATTCGTTTAACCGGGTTCTCCGCAATCCCCCTGTTTTTCCAACGGGCTCAATTCCCCTGTTCAGGCTGCGACAGACTGACCCTGCGCCGCAGGAAATAGGGATAGTGGCGAGATAAATTTAGTCTTTCAGATTTAGCATGTGGGTGCGCTAGTTGACTTAGATTTTCCTCGAATGGTGGAGTATCTATCAATTTATATGTTACATTCCCGAGACGTCTGCTGTTTAACCAGTCCCGGGTGTCTTCAGTTCTCTGCCAGATCAATTTAGCCGCCTCGTACAATGTAGTAAATATATGTATGCGAGCTCTCGTCGTCATGTCGGATATCCCTCATTGCAGAAGTAATTGGACAAGATGCTGTATTATCGCAATCTCGCTCTTCTCTCTCTCCTGAGCCTAAGCAGCGCTGCTCCCTCGCAGGTTGAGCGCTCTCCTGATGCAGTATTCAAGCCTCGCGCCGTCTGCACGCCAACGGCTGGTGGAAGTTCTTCGATCGACGATGTACCAGCCATCAGGAAGGCCATTTCCTCGTGCGGCAATGGAGGCACGATAGTATTTCCCGCTGGGTCGACCTACTATTTGAACAGTGTGCTGGATCTTGCTGGGTGCTCGAACTGTGATATTCAAGTTGAAGGTCTACTCATGTTCAGCGGCTCGACCGAGTACTGGGGTGGCAAGACTGCTATGATCAATATCAATAAGATCAATGCCTTGAAGCTCCGATCCTTGACGGGGTCCGGTGTCATCGATGGCAATGGACAGAATGCGTAAGGTGCCTCTGTGCTTTTGAAGCAGGAGCTGATCGATACAGATACGATCTTTTTGCCTCCAATAGCGACTATGAACGTCCCACGCTGCTCTACATCACTGGCGGTAGCAACATCGAAGTGTCCGGCCTCCGCCAGAGGAACCCCCCCAACGTGTTCAACTCGGTCAAAGGCGACGCGAAGGACGTTACCTTCACGAACCTCCGCATGGACGCAACCTCCCGTTCCGACAATCCCCCGAAAAATACGGACGGCTTCGACATCGGCTCCAGCACGCATGTCACCATCTCGTCCGTCAGTGTGAGCAACGATGACGACTGTGTGGCTTTGAAACCGGGCTGCAACTACGTGACTGTCGAGAATGTCACCTGCACCGGGTCGCACGGTATCTCCGTCGGCTCACTGGGCAAAAGCAGCGCCGATACGGTGCAAAATGTCTACGCGCATCGCATCACCATGATTGATTCGACCAAGGCAGCCGGGATCAAGACCTATCCTAGCGGGAACGGCCATGGCTTGTCAACCGTGAAGAACGTGACTTTCTCCGACTTCAACGTGCGAGGGTGCGACTACGCCTTCCAGATCCAGAGCTGCTACGGGGAAAGCGCCTCCTACTGCGCGAGCCACCCAGGCAATGCCATTCTGCAGGATATTATCGTCAAGGGGTTCTCGGGAACTACGAGTGGCAAGGACGACTGGGTTGTCGCAGATCTGAATTGTGGCGCCCGTGGCACTTGCGACGTTAGTATGAGTGATTTTAGTGTCAAGGCGCCATCTGGAAAGGCAACCGTTCTGTGTGCTAACACGCCTTCAAGCCTGGGTGTGACCTGCACCTCGGGTGCTTCGGGTTAATTTTCGCAGATGATTGGTTCTACAGCTCATCCCTAAGGGGAATCTGGGTTGTTGAGCTTCTATAATTGACCTGCTTTGGACGTGAAAGGCCGCACGCTGACCAGTCACTGTCTTATATTTGTCGAATGTATTATGTTGGCTTTATGTAGACTCTCTGCTGCGATTGATCCTCCCTTTACTATATGACTGTTCAGGGATATTGCTAACCCAGGTCAATGACTGTCTTGTCTAGCACCATGTTTTCCAATATGCAAATTTGCGCACTTTTATGAGCGTCGTCCCGAACAAAAAGCTCGGACAGTATAAAGAGTTTACTGCTGTCGCGGGGCACTCGCTCATACCAAGCCAGTATGCTGGCTGAGCATAAGACCGCAATAAAGAACATGCACCCAGTTAGAGATTAAACACCGATCTCAGCATAATTATTATCAGCATTGACGGCGGTATACAATCGCTCGGTCTTCAGAACCCGCTCCCATCTCGGCAACAGTACAAGAGAAGGAGCAAAGTCGTAGGGAAAAGCATCCATTTATACGCAAGACTTCTCAGACCGCTTCTTCGGCATCACTCCATCGCTGGTCGCTCCTTTCATTCACCGAGGTTCTCCCGACTCCAATCTAGTCCACCGGGACGTGGGATGTACCCACGGGGTGGCAAACGGCAGGGCGGAAGGAGCAGACCAGTGAGGCGCAGGAATGCCGACTCGGGCCGGTGCCTCTCATTCGATCTCACCGCCGGAATGGAGAATAAATGAGTAGTGAGTACGGATACCCCGTACGATGAGTCGGGATCCCGGACTCGGCTTGTATTGCATCACTCCGCGCGACTTGCCCTGTTCTCGGTCGGTGTGGAGGCTTGGATCGTCATGGGCCCACGGATGGGTCGATCTCGGGCGAGTTCCGAAACTATGATGCTGCCCTCGCGAGCCAGGTTTCGACTTGGATCCCTCTGTATACTTTATATCATGGATATGAGTTTTACTTTCTACTGCTTGAATGCCCCTTGATTCTCATTTCAAGAGAGGGGAGTATACACTGAGTATGGCCTGAGGTCATGGTTGCGGTCTGAGACGCAGCGAGGCCAAGTTTCTCCGAAGTTTACACAGATGATGAAAAATCTTCAGTGACCCACAGCAGTTGGAGTACGGTAGTACGGTAGTCTGCTCATCACTAAGGAGAGATCACGCCTTATCCGAGAGAAGTGCAGTTGGAGACAAACTTGATGCCGTGGCTGGACTCCGTAACCTCCCGAGACAGGCCATTTGCTGTCGAGATGCTGCACTATGGAGCACAAATCATGCATTGCCTAGCTCTGTCACTCCAGAAGCAACTCACCGCATGATTTATGCAGCTTGATGACGAAGCACACTCGCTTTCCATATTTAAGCCAGCTGCCCCAGACTTAGCTGTCACGGAAACCACCCACACCTCCCCATACTCCCGCCATGGACAAGACCGACAAGACCGACAAGTCCCAGCCTGTCCAGGCGTCTCACGCCGAAAATGCCCATTCGCACCCTCAAACTCAGCCGCGCCAGCGTGGTCGCGTTGCTGGGGGAAAGTACCTGCATGAGCTGTACGATGACCACGCCTTTACTCCTAACGATGGGCCAATTCAAAAGGTCGATGTTGATATGCCCCTCACCCTGACGGAGACGATATACCACAACGGGAATCAATACATTGTGCTAGACTTTGCGGAGGGAGACAAGGAGAACCCCTTCAACTGGAGTGCCAAGCGCAAGGCGTTCATCTCCCTTCTCCTCTGTCTGATGACGCTGTTCATCGGTCTCGCAACCACAGCATACAGCTCAGGCATTTCCCGCATGACAGCAGAATTCGGCGTCTCCTCTGAACTAGGCCAGCTCGGCCTGTTCACGTTCAACTTCACCTGTGCCCTAGCTCCACTCTTCTTAGCCCCGTTCTGCGAACTGGCCGGCCGCCGAGTCGTCTACGTCGGCGCCTACGTCCTCTTCGCCATCATGTTCATCGGCCTCGCGCTCGGCCAGAACATCGCCACCATCATCGTCTGCCGCGCCCTGCTCGGCCTCTTCGGCTGCGTCGGCACCATCCTCGTCGGCGGCACCTTCGGCGACATGTACACGCCCAACCAGCGCGCCGTCCCCATGGCCACCTTCTCCTACGTCGCCATCCTCGGCACCGTCGGCGCCCCCATCTACGCCGGCTTCATCGACGAAACCCTCGGCTGGCGCTGGATCGAAGGCATCCAGGGCCTCGCCAACATCCCCCTCGCCATTATTATTGCTCTCTGCCTCCGCGAAACCCGCGGCAGCGTCACCCTCGCCAAACGCGCCAAGATCCTCCGCCAGCACACCGGCGACGACCGCTACGTCACACAGAAGGACCTCGAGGCCCCCGGCCTCAAGGAAATGCTGCACAGTTCCTCCGTCAAGGCAATCCACATGCTCGTCACCGAGCCCGTCGTCCTCGCCTTTGGTCTGTGGATTAGTTTCGCCTGGTTCCTCACCTTCCTCTTCCTCTCCGTCATCCCCATCACCTTCCAGGAGAAAAAGGGCTGGAGCGAGGGCGTCGCCGGTCTACCCTATATCGCCCTCTGCATAGGCACAACCCTCGGGTTCGCGCTCAACTTCCTCCAGATCAGAAAATACCGCTCCATCGTCGCGGACCCCGCCCGCGAGGCAACACCCGAAGCACGCCTCTACGGCGCTATGCTCGGCTCCATCTGGTTGCCTATCGGACTGTTTATCTACAGCTTCACGCAGTACAAGGAGCTACACTGGATTGCGCCGGTGATTGCTCTGGTCCTCATTACTGTGGGCATTTTCTTTATCTTCGAGAGCTGCTACAGTTTTACGTCTGATTGCTACGGGGAGAACTCCAGCTCGGCGATTGCCGGCCAGGGCTTCATGCGGAATACGCTCGGCGCGGTATCCCCGCTCTTTGCGTCGCAGTTTTTTCATAATATGGGGAGTCAGTATGCGGGGTTGTTGTTGGCGGTTGTGGCGACGTTGTTGACGTTTATTCCGTTTGTGTTTTACTGGTATGGGCCAACGCTAAGGGCCAGGTCGAAATTGGCGGCTGGCATTACCGCCCCGAAACATGAGGGGATTGAGTTGTGATTTCTTACCAGATCATTATGATTGACAACGTCGAGAGTAGATTGATTCCAAATGGATAACTCCGTATGTGCATCCAATCGACATGCTAAGTCGAAGGCAACTTCGTGCGATTAATCAGATCGTATATCAACAAGACAAAAGTAAATCCAAGTTCATATATGCCAAAGATCATTATTTACCGTCGCAGGCTGGTTATCCCTGCCTGGAGAACAAGTACGTTCCCCACGATTCTATTTTCAGTCCGGACCAGGACCTGCCCAACAGCACCAAGGGCCTGTCGGGCGTCTTGTCCGACCTCGTCCGGGGATGAAACGGCTGCTAATGTCAGAGCCTGGTCCAGCCCGTTATGCCGTCTTCCCACCACGACAATGTTTCCAGCTTTGGGTGTTGTTTGCGACATTTCTTCTTTCACGGCGTTGATGGTAAATTCAAGTACATTATCATCCGCCTTTGGCGTGAGACGCGTGAAGATGACGCGAGACTTGAACTCATCCGGGAGTGAGTCTCGCATCAAGGCGAAGAAGGTGCCGTCGCTTTCAGGCGGTGTTGTTGCGACTGTCGAAGGGCTGGTCGAGCTCTCCGCTTGGGACTCTCTGGTGTTGGCGACAGATTTTCCTGAAGGGGTGGGAAGGACATCGATGTGGAGCACCGTCGCCGTGACCTGGTCGTTCTGAGCGAGTTGAAGAAGGAATTTCAAAGCAAAGCGGTCATCATCGCCGCCAAAGAACGGTAACACGATATGATGCGATCGCGCGGCGGCAGTCGCACCACCCCAGATGGAGCTGCGAATGCTGAGCGCGCTGGCTGTTCGGGTGAGTTGTGGTCGCTGCTTGCCGGAGCTGCGGCTGTATATGTTCCTCTCGACGAGGACGCCCACATTGCTCGTCGTATTGGACAGCACACTCGAAACAAAGTCGGTGTAGGGGCCGTTGACGAATCTGCTGGCCTCGTCAATACCAAGACCGGTTTGGACCTCGCTCATGCCACCCGTTTCACTCCATGGGATTAGCAGAAGATCCGCGGACTCTTCGCGAGCCATCCCCACGACGGTGTCCGCATAGGAATGCTCGGGAACGACGGATACGCCAGCCACGATCGCAATATCGCGCCATTGGCCGAAAGCCCGGAAGGTGTTGATGACTGGATCCCACAGTGTGTACTCGTCGATCTCGGAGACCCTCATGACACTAGAGTCTCGATCGGTGAGTTCCATCAGCCTGACACCATGGACTTGCAGCGCCGGCTCCGGCTGTACTTCCGTCTCGGCGCACTCTTCCACTGCTGGTTCCGGAGATGCCAGAGCCTCCTTGACCTTGGTCGGGTGCAGCTTTGGGGATTCCGGCGTGGCGGGTCGGTTGGGGCCTAACAGGGCAGCTAACGTACAAATGCTAGAAAGCCCGTCCAGGCGCAGATAAACGAGCATCTTGCAGACTGCTGCAGTCTCGAGCTGCTCTTTCGCAGCAGCAACACTGTCCTGACGTCCATCGGGCTGGATCGGATGCCCATTCCAGTCGATTTCCCCACGACGCCAGCGCTCCACCTTGATCTGATACCATTTCGGATACAAGAGGCTGGTCAAAGGGGTGGTTGCAAAGGTTGTCACGAGGGCCATGACAACGAAAATTGTGAATGTGCGGGTGCTAAGGATGCGCGCTTGAAGACCAATGTTCTATCGCGGTCAGTTGTCGATCGATGGACGAAGGCAAGAAAGTACTTACCAAGACAATCAGCTCAACCAGGCCCTTGCAACTCATCAAAACGCCAATGGAGAGACTCTCCCGCCAGAGCAGGCCACATAGTCTCGAGGCTAGAGCGCCTCCTGCCACCTTGGCGAGGAAGGCAATCGCAATAACGCCGACGACATATCCCCAGACTGTGCCGGAGTCGAGCAGACCGAGATTGGTGGATAGACCAGAAAGAGTGAAATATAACGGAAGGAACAGGACAGCAACCAAGTCTTCAATCTTCTCGGTCAACTTGATAGCGAAACCACCCTCGTGGGGACATAACAATCCAATGATGAATCCTCCAAAGATAGCGTGAATTCCAATGATTTGAGTGAAAAATGCCGAGGCCAGAGCTATGAGAATGGTGATTGTCACAACCGATTGACTGGGTCCTTTTTGCAAGCTTCCGGTCTTGTTAAGGAAGCGCATGAACAACGGGCGGAATACGAAGGCCAGGAAGACAATGTAACCGGCAGCGACTAGTAGCACCCAGAGGGCCGTGATGCCGCTTCCTGCGTTGACGAGAGCGACGCAAAGGGCGAGTAAGACCCAGCCAACAACATCGTTGCCAACACCGGCAGACAGTACAATGACACCGACATTGGTTCCAAGGAGTTTCAATTCGGTCAAGATACGGCACAAGACCGGGAAAGCCTGCTGAATGAGTAGCTGTCATCAATAAATAGTTGGATGTCATAACGCTCACCGTGATCGCCATGGCAATGCCAATAAAGAGCAGATACGTTCCGAAATCGATATGAGCCATTCCAGGCTCCGTCCGGAACGTGTGATACAGACCATACGAGATCGCGGAACCGAATCCGAATGGCAGAATCATCCCCGCAGCTGAGACACTCGCCGCCACGCGCCAGTTACTGATGAGAAAACGCAAGTCGGTCTCGAGGCCGACGAGGAACAGAAAAAGGACGAGACCCAAGTTGGCGACAAGAGTCAGGTTGGGAATAGATGCAGCAGGGAAGATTGCATCTGTAAACCCGGGAATCCGTCCCATTACCGATGGACCCAAGACGATACCGGCAATGACCTCTGCGATCACTCGCGGCTGTCGGAGCTTGGAAAGCGGCCAGTGAATCAGGCGACAAAGAATAATGATGATCGAAGCCTGGTCGAATTAATTTTGAGCTCTGCTTATCATGATGGAATACTGACCTGAATGATGAAAGTTACAATGGGATTCTTGGGGTCATAGTGGGACGGATTTCCACCTTCGAGGATGCCACCCTGCGGCGGGACGGTCGGGGAGCTGGCGACCGACGAGGTAGTGGTGGCCATGACCTCAGGAGTGGCACTGGAGTGCCTGAATTTAAAAAGTTACTCGCAAACCGGATGGAATCGATGGAATGAGGATGGACGACAGAAAAGAGAGAAACGATGAGAGGGAATGGGTCGAGATAAGAGGATCATATTCATGTCACTTGAATGGGATGCCTGGTGATGCCTGGAGACTCTAGAACCGGCGAGAGTCTTGGCAGCTGATCCACGTGGTTATCCTGAGGCAGCTCTGGGTCTTGGCGCGGGGATAATATTTGGGGAGAAACATTTTAACCACGTGCATAAAGATAGATTAACCCGTATAGTCTATGCATACAGGCCGCATCTCAGTACTTATGAGTTCATATTCATTTCTCCTCCCATTCAATGACTTTTTGTTTCGTCTTCTGGTTCGTTGGAAAGATTCATGGTCATTTGGGCATCTTCTCCAAGCCACACATGGCACTCATGTCTTGGACCACTCACAATCATATGTTAATCTACCCCAGGAAACCCAATTTCTTCCCAGTGACGTCAGCCATTTATCTATCATGCTACCCCGGTCTTTGTCTTCATGCTTCTATTGGCTGATGTGGTTATACACAGTATATATCGAAACACGCATGACCAGATACACACAAAGCTTCTGGTGACTACTGATGATTGGTATTGCCAGGACTATCGGACATATCTCCACTAGATTCACGAGGCACAAATTGATCATACATCGTTTGCAGCGTGGGATGAACAACTCTATTCTGTGACAGAGACACATTCGACTGTGTAAGTTGCAGCCCATCTTGCATCGCTCGTAGGATATTGCTCCGCGGTGGTTCCGGTGAAGTAGAGAGGGAAGGCGTTATATTCAGGCTGTCGACAGGCGTTGGGGAAATGCAGCAGTAGAGGCTATGGCAGACCTCCCAGGCTCGTTGAGCCGCTAGGTTATCGGCAGCCATTGCAAGAAGCCACCCCATAGCTTTTTCCACCATCAGAGTGATTTTGGCGGCCTCTTCGACGTCGAACTTGACGCAGAAATCAAGCTCAATTAGTAGGATAGTCGCGGACTGCATCAGATAATGGATGATACTCCACCACGGCGACAACTGGACCAGCCAGAGCACATCCGGCGTGTCCGGTAATAGGTCCAGGATATCGCAGGCGGAGTCAACACATATCTTTGCATTCTTCCTTTGATCCACCGGGGGATTCTGAACCTGACCGGGGCGCAGCCGATCGGTGCGGCAAAGAGAAGGGCGAGAAATAGTGATTTTGGTGCTATAGAAGCGAAAGGCAAGGCTCCATCGCTGCCGTTCAAATAGCTTCGACTTCTGCATCGGCCTAAACTGGAATACATCGGGAAGGCTGCTACTCCACGCGTCTGCGTCTCTTACCAGGTCCACTATTGCTGCGCCGACCTTAGGCCAAGGCTCTCTAGACCCGCCTGGTGCATACAGCACATCAATTGCTCGCCGCATGATCATCGTTATGTCAATGAAATACAGGAAGTAAAGAGCATTACTAGGCGCGGCCTCGTTGATGGCCGAAGCCAGGTAGTGTCCTACTGACGGTGCAGGTTTGGTTGAAACTTGGGAAGGGGGGTGTTTGTGCCTTCTCGAGGAGAAGGCTTGCATATAGCCATATCGGACACTGTAGTCCGAGAGAAGTTGGGATGCGATAGGTCCATGAAAGTGGTCCTCTTCGTAAGGAATAGGGAGAGGTGTGGTGCAGAATGTATCTGCAGCACTCGTGGGACGGCCAGTCATGATGGAGAGTGTGTTCTCCAGCGTGTATATGGACCACCAAACCCGATATCGGAGTTCTCTAGAGAAATTCGGCGTGTCCTTGCTCTCGCTGCGGAGATTAATGCCCAGAGCGATGGCGGACCTCATGGAGACACCACAGGTTCTCCATGCCCTGCAGATCGTATTAGATGCACCATTCCGGGGTTATGAGAATGAATATTTACCTATTGACGTGCCCCATTGACATGAGCCAAAACGCGCTCAAGCCTTCGGCTTGCACCTGCTGCAGGTTGGGATGATCAAAAATCTGGCCGTTCGTAAAGTTGAGCTTCTGAGCCCGGGAAAAATACTCCAAGGGCCCATCGGTACCTTCCATCAACGGCTCCGAAAGAAGAAGTCGGAGTTTGGCCCCCAGAGCAAAGACTAAGTTCAGAATCGCAAGCCACCTGGCTGGTGGTCGCATATTTGGCCGGGAATAATATAATGCATACTGCTGCATAAATGGAATCCTACCAACAATGGGAAAAGAGGGATGAACCGCGTCAAAATAGAGATGTATAAGCCTATCTCCAGTAGTACGAGAAGGACGATCATAGGGGGCAATACCCTGATCGACTAACAGATTCTGATCATCCAGAAAATAACTTACCGAGCTCAATGCCTTGGAACCGTTGCCGGGTGAAGCTGCCTTCGCCTCCGTCAAAGGAGTGGCCCTGTCTATTTCCTTCCTTAGATCACGTATCCATGAGATTTCGGAATGCGACCCTAGATAGCCGAATGCGTGTAGTTGCTGATTCCGATGGTAGTCCTCCTCCACATAGTCCACGGCAACCGAAGGCTGAGTAGGGGTAGGATGCGTCGCGATGACTGGGTCCGGGGATGGGGGCCTAGTGATGGAGCTCCTCTATTGGCAATTGTCAGAATCGAGAAGCCGAATGGAAAGGGACCGGATATGACTTACTCTATGCAATGTCCTCGTAATAAGCTCTGCATCTTGAGTATCGACCCTGGACCGTAGGTGCTGCAGTAACTCTTCGTAGAGAGCAACCTGCTGCTCAAGTTCTTCAATTTGTCTATATAAGACTAAGTAAACTGTTCAAGCGTGTCCAGATCTCCTGCTAACCTTTGTCTACTTTCGCGCTTACTCTCGAGCGACGTGCAAGTGATGCCGAAACTGACGCAGCGAAGGCATGGTCGATGTTCGCTACACTTGGCTTTTTGCTCCCTGCATGCCGCACATGCCGTCCTGATGCGCCGGTTGCCGGTGGTTCTAGGAGGAGCGAGTCGTGGGATCGCAACTTTCACCGAGGGCAGTTCCTCAGATTGTAGTTGCTCTGTTGATGCGTTACTGAACGACGAATTTGGCAGATTCTCAGCTGGTTCAGAAAATTGCGACTGCTCGAGCCTTTGTGCATCTTCAGACTCCATAACATAATCAACAAGAATTGTTAAAGACTGAAGCTGTTGAGCCAGAGGTCCGAGTCAGACTGCAAAACATGATTGTTAACTTATTTTGTTGTTGCTGCCATATTAGGTCAGCATTGGTGACATCAATCCTCTCCACTGACAACACAGCTGCCAAAGCACTGATTGGCCGGAACTCAGCTCCGGCCGTACTAAGACATCTTAGGCAGTGTGGGTTCTGCGTCTCTTTGATTGATTTGTGCTGGTTTGCTCTGGCGTGACGGCCGCGTCATGATGATGTACGCGGGGGTTCTTATGAATAAGAAAAGTGAAAGCTCCTGTGCACAGACTGTAGATCTTGAGCAGTAATCATTCTGAGAAATAATGAATTGAGGTGATGTACTTGTACCTGTCTGATCTGTCAGCTCAAGACTCACCCGTGGGCCAATAAAGTCAAAGTATTGTCAGGTCCGCGGTCTCACGACTCCGACTCAGGTCCGGCCATATTCAGTCTCATGGCCTTATCCCTATGTTAAAGTACTATGACGCAAGGGATAGGTAGTTTTGGGGAGGTAATAGTTGAGCGTTCATCTGCATATGAGTAAGTAACTAGGAGAAATGTGCTTAGTCAGATTCATACCGCAAGTTAAATGTTTATGAACACACTATTCACAGGACATGAAAAGATTAGTGAGACCAGCTTTAAAGTGCTGGAGTTTTGCAGCTAATTCTGACGAATTATTTGGTTCCATGGCAATGGATTAGATATATCCAGCGCCACGGGAAGTCGGTCAAGCATAGCCCCACTGTCTAGGTAAGATCTTCTGGATCTATCACTGGCTGAAAGCATGATTAGAATAGGGGTTTTCCAGGGAGCTTCTAACAGTGGAATCTTAATTTTGAATAACTGAATTAGTCTCCACGTTTATGAATCTTCTTAGGGGACAATTTCTATATTAAGTGTTGCTCACGGAGTGTGCCTAGAGTCTCTAATATAGCGAGCACGCATTTAATTCATGCGCTCTAGCATTATACACTGAGTCTTCCATTATTAGTGACTACACTACCCTCAAAACTCTGAGTAGAACTCAAATCTTTATATAGGTAACAATAAAGAGTGATATGGTCGCTGAACAGCTATTCACGTAATATCCCACCTGATGCGCACAAAAGGAGAAGAACCTTAGACCAGCAATCAACTATTGCTGCGGACAAAACTCTCTCTCAAACTCCTGCCTCTCCAACGCATCTTCCTCCTCTCGACTCATAGACGGCGCAGGATTAGCCCGACTCTGCTCCATGCGTTGTCGCACCCGCTCCATATCGACCGTCTGATTTGCAGGAGTAGTCAGCATCTCTCCGACCAGCGCCGCTTCGCGGTAATGATTATTCCTTTGCAAATGTCGCTGAAATGCGCGCAGCAGGTACGACCGCAGCGGATTGTCTTCTTGACCCTGCGCAGTTTCAGGAGGAGCATTACTTGGCAAGGCGGAGGGCCCTGCATCCCCGGTTCCTGAACGGGCAGCGCGTGTTGGAATGGTCGGCACGGGAGCAACAGGAAACGGCGTCCCGTTGATCTTCTTGTGTGCGTAGTCGGCTACTGCTTGTAGACACACATTGCGTAAGCCGTTCTGGAGCCGCCAGTCTTTGATCTCGTCTGGTACGACAGGCCCGACGTAGACTGTGTTCGGATGATCAAGAGCAAGAGGCCACAGATCTTCTAGTAAGGCGGATTGTGATGCATGCATGGCGAACAGATCTCCCCAGACTAGGCTGCCTAGGATTCGCATCTGTCCGTGGTACCCCGGAGATTCGTCTGGACGATCGGGACCTTCGACTGGATTCCACTCGGCGTCGATGGCTAGCACGAAACCTGCAAAGTCTCCGTTGCGCGCGGTGAGCAGGGCGGAGGAGTAGCTTGAACTCGTATACGAAGCAACACTGGGCTCGTCGACTACGAGGAATACTCGATCATTTACCTGGTCGGGAGCGTCGAGTGGCGAGGGACCGAGACCATGGAAGTGTCTGTACGTTAGAATTAGAGTATTCAATCTCGGACAGAACTCACTTTCTTGCAGCCTCGACGTCTCCTTCTGGAATTCCTAGATCCTTCCCATCCTTCCAGTGCAGCTTCAGATGCGGCTTGATCGCACTGGAGCCGGTTTGTCCGCGACCCCAGTCTGTAATGTGTTGCTCTATTTTCTGTTTACACGCGTTCCATTCAGCATCGCTCTGCTTATAGGTCAACCGGTAGATAGCCAGTCCGAAACTCTGACGTCGATCGTCCGGGCTCTGAATCCAATACAACAGCCTCGTGATCCATGGCTCCCTGGGTACCGGCTCAACCGGATTGCCGCGCACTTCTCGCCGCAGCTGATGCTGACCATTGACCTGGTCAAGGCATGCCTGGTGCAGTGACACCGGATCGGCAAGGTGGTGAGTCTCACCCCTGGCACGCGCCTGCATTATGCTCTGGTATCTTGCTGTGCGTGTGACCTGCTTGAGCCTCCGCGAGCATGCTTCTCCACGCTCCGGCCAGACTGTCGAACGAAGAGCAGGAGGGATATTCGACGGGACGGCTGGTGCAGTGTAGCCCTTGTATCCGTCCATGGGAATAAGAATACCGTAGTCGGCGACGCAGTTGATTTCGGCCAGCTTGTGCAGCGCGTCGGTTGTCCGCCACTGAATCCTGTCTAGCGTGTCCAGGTCCACGGGCCGATGTAAACGTAGCGTAGTGAGTAACGGAGCGCGAAGGGCGCTGACTTTAACCGTCACCCAGCGGTGTGCTCGCTCCGTCATGACCTCAAAATGGGCCGTCATGTATGCCGTCCACAGGCTCGTCACGCTGACAGATGGCTGCTGCTTCTCTGCGCGTTGTCGATTTAGCATGACTTCGAGCTCCCTCCAATGCTCCCAGATCAGGTTGAACGTGTCGCGCATATTCTGCATCACTTTGGGCTGATTCAAATACTCAAATGCTGCACAAACGGCCGAGAGATGCTGACACGCCACGTCAAAATTATCTGTCTTGTCGAGGCCCTTTTCTTTCCACCGCTGCTCACAGAGTGGGACAATCCCCTCCCACAATCTGTTCTTCAGGGAATGGATATTCTTCCCGACACAGCACAACCGGTCCCCATCCTGCATGGACCCAATGCGATTCATGACCCGGTCAATGATGACGGTCTGATCGGCGTCCGGATCAGGACTCGTCTGCGTCAACGGGATCTCATCCGGTGTCATACGCACAAGATCGCATTCCTTGCCATTGGGAAGGGGAGCGCCCAGCGCAAACTCTAAGAAATGTGCTATGGTCTGCGGCTCAATCAGACGATCGACTGGAAGTGGATCTTAGCATAAGGCTCATCCGGTGATCCGGCGCGTCATGATCACAGGAACCTACCGATTTCCAGCTCTTGGTTCTCGATATGTACTTTTGTGAGCACACTGTTCATTGACACATTGTTGACATTCGTGTGTGAATATGGCCGGGTTCCGCTCGCCATTTTGTCCCTATGTTGCGGACTGCGATTCGATCTACGCGGGATGCGACAGAAAGGGGCGATGGAGTTTTGAGGCGCCGGAGGGTCCAGGCACCAAGCGGCCAAGCGAGGTGTTGCCTAGTGCGCTTGATTGCCAAGCACCTTAGTCCCTGTAGTTTTCTGGTTGCGATGACCTTGGACGAATCCCTGATCGGGAAAGTCAGGCTAGCTTGTTGGTGGAGAGATTTAGTCTACCTAGTCTCCACAGTTGCCTGAGGCAAGACTTTCTGCCTGGTTGCCTAGCCAGCCTGGTAATAAATGGAACATGGAGAATAAAGGTATGGCCCTAGATAGTCCTGAATTTGTTGATGTAATATAATTGAAATGGGTCTACTAGCACAGTTGTAATGCTACCTGCAGTGACATGCCATAAGTATGGAATGTATCTCTTAGTCCTCTCCGCACGACTTATACTCCTATTCCTACTTACCTCTGTAAGTCATATTTCTTGTTATATATCTTAACCCTTGGAGCCTGGACCAGCCTGGAATCTCCATCGGAGTTGCTATTGTTGACTGGTTGGACATGGCCCTAACGTGATATGGAATTTATCCTTGCACGCGGGGTTGACAGACATCAGCCCCTAAACAACGGGTGTCATCCAGTCTGCAGTCCCCAGATTCAAGGACGTCACGCTTTGCCGATAACATGTGGCTCTACAACCTGTATATTAGTTTGCGTCAGTCTATTAGCTATTTCAGACAGGGAGAACAACAAAGAAAAGCCACACTCGTCCTTGCCGAACAGCATGCATCCCGGACTGTTGGTTACCTCCAACGGCACGAGTGGAGGAATCTGCGACAGCAATGCGTCGCTCCGGTGCGATGGTTTTTCTCTGAATCGTTTCTAGAAAGCCAATGGAGAGCGATACTCACAAACTGCGGACCTCTTCAACAAGCTGGTCATCCCACTGTCACAATGGGTTAGTTCTTCCTTACTGCCAAAGTATCCCTCCAATTCAGTCGTGTATCTCTTGCCTTGTCACTTCACATGACACCTTCTGGCAAAATTGGCGGTCTTCGAGCCCTCACCTTGCAAGCAACAGGCATGAGTGCACCCTGGAAACCCCCACCTTATGCAGCCGAGGATGTCGCTCGGATCCCTCTCACGCTCGGCAAGGGCCTGTACCGAGTGGCAGCAGAACTGACCCTGCCAGCCTCCGTTAAGCCATCCCAGAAGTACCCCTGTATCATATTCATCGGCGGCTCCGGCCCCATGGACAAAGATTCCACCATTGGCGCCCTAAGACCATTCAAGGACATGGCTGTTGGTCTCGCCAATCGTGGCATTGCATCCTGTCGGTTCAATAAGTTTACGTCCACGATCGCTGGGAAATTACTCACGCGCAACGCGACAGTCACGCTTACCGATGAGTACGTCTATCATGTCAGAGATGCCATTCGCAGGGTCCGTCAACACCCTAGTATCCAAGACGACAGGATATTCCTCCTGGGCCATAGTTTGGGTGGGTTGATCGCTGCTCGTCTTGCGGCTGAGCCCTCGGTAGCAGGCTGTATCATTATGGCATGTCCGGCGCAACCGCTATACCGGTGTGCTATTCGACAACTGCTCTATTTCAAGAGCCTTGATGAATGTGCAGGGCAATCTTCCAGTGATGAGCTAAGTAATACTATTGCGGCGCTGGAAAAGCAAGCAGAACTTGCGGATGGTCCGGCTTTGACCTCAACGCCAGCCAGCCAATTACCATTTGGTCTTGGTCCGTCATATTGGCTTGAATATCGCGAGTTCGATCCAATCAGATCACTGTAGAGATCCGAATGGCCAGTCCTGGTTCTGCAGGGTGCACGGGATTATCAGGTTACCGTCACCGATGACTATGCGGCGTTCTATGCAAAGTTCCAGGATCGTCGTAATGTACAGTTTTGGCTGTACGAGAAGTTAAATCACTTGTTTGTACCCGGGGAAGGGAAGTGTACTCCGGCCGAGTATGATATTGGAGGAAGTGTGGATGTGGCTGTTGTGGATGATATCGAGCGATGGATTAAGACTGTTGATTCTACTTGAGCTATACCCTAGAAGCTCTTTTTACCTGTGAATATAGGTCATGAATCGACTGATACTAAATAGATTGACTATCTGCAAATGGTAAGGCGGGCCACTCCCGTCGACGGCAAAGGGGATATGCTTGCTCATAGACACCCAGAGATGAGACTACTTAGACATCCTCGACGACACAAAATCCACCAAGTCAAAGAGACTCTTCTTGTAATACCGCTCCTGCGTCGTCCGATTAACCACCTGCAGCCCAAACTGCTGTTTATAGTCTCCAAACTCCCAATTATCCGCCCACGACCACGCCAACGCCCCCATAACGCGCACCCCATCTTCATGGATCGCCTTGAGAATCTCCGACATGAACGAAAGATAGTAGATACTCCGCGGCGTATCAAACAGTTGATCTGACAGGTCCGTCTTCTCAGCCTCTCCGAAAACAGGGAACCCAAACTCCGATACAAAAACCGGGCTGCGGAACGTATTCCACAGATAGTTCAGATACTCCCGGAGGTAGGTGGGTGTGATGTAGACGTAGCTCTGCGAGCGGTAGCCGATATTCCAGCCGTATCTATTCTTCGTTTCCTGGACCACGCAGTACGGGAAGAGTTTGCTGGAGGTGTTGGCAGCGCAGGCTTCAATCCCCTCTGGGGCGGGGGAGACAACTGTCGCCGTGTAAGGGTCGATGCCGAAGAAATCAGACGTGTTCGCGATATACGACAGGTCCTTCTTGCTGAGCGGTTTGGCACCGGGGAGGGTGTTCAGGATGGAATCCGGGTACTGCTGCCCGAGGAAGATTGGGTTCGCGAACAGCCCCAGCTGCATCTCCTGGAAGCGGTTTGCGGCGTGGACGTCGCTGGCATTACGGGGGTCGCGAGGCACGCCGAAATTGTCGTTGAACTTGATGCCCATTTTGCCGGTTGCGTTTAGGACGTCGTGGTAGAAGTGGTACACCTGTGCGTGCGCGCGCACGACGTTATCGGCGCCTTTGAAATTGAAGGAGTAGAGAAGGGGTTCGTTGAATGTTGCCCAGATGGGGACTCGATCGGCAAAATGCGTGAGGACGATTTTGGCATAATTGACAAAGGCATCCACGAATGTCTCGTTGTGGTAGCCTCCGTTGTTGTAGCCAATGTCCGGCTTGGCCGTGAAATTGCTGCCGGCCACGAACATCCAGGGGCTGTCGAAATGAAGAAGTGTTACGATGGGCAGCATGCCAGCGTCGAGCACAGTATTGATCAGATCGTCATAGTGCTTGATGCCCTGCTCGTTTACTGGGGTACCGGGTAGAACAAAGGGGAGGATGCGCGTCCACGGAATGGAGAAGCTGTAGTACTTGACTCCAATGGCCGCCAGACGTTGGATATCCTGCTTGTACAAGTAGTAGTTCTCGTTCGTGACGTAGTCCTTTGGCTGAGTCGCGTTGGCTAGTTTCTCCAGGATAGTCGGGCTGCGGCCCTCCAAGCCGACTGCTCCCTCGACCTGCGCAGCACTACCTGCCACTCCAAAGACGAAGTCGTCGGGGAATCTATAGCAGTCTGTCTGGCCGAAGTAGTCAGCCGGCGGCAGGACCAGTGAACTGCTCGGCACCGCCGTCGGACTGACAGTCGTCGAGTACAAACCGGTCGTCGTATAGTTCTCGATGCTGGCCTGCTGCCACAGCATCGACCAGGCGGCTTGTCCATAGGGGTCGGTGGTATCAGTGGCCGTGATGACGGTCTGATAAGGGAGCCAATTGCCCCATGTTGTCGTCGCTGGAACGGGGCTGAGATGTTTCACAGCATGAGCATAATGAGGCCCATAAGTATGGGTGGACGTGGGCCTCGGTACAGAAGTGGCAAAGCTGTAGTCATTAGCAAAGTTCTCTTCTGATCCACTATTGCCAACTGTCTACTTACCGTACTGTCTCATTCAGAGTATAGGAGAACGGGTGAAAGTAGTACTCCGGGGAGGCAGCTGGCTTTGTGCATTGTGGGCGATCAGGATATCCAGTCGTCGTGATATACAGCTGCTGTGCCTCAGCAACGCCGAGCAGTATAACAGCCCATGAAAAGATAGTCTGCATTTTGTTCAAGTGGTAGGAAGTCAAGTCACGCATAGCTTACAGCCAGAGGCACCCCTCTTATACCAGTTTCAAAAGCGGCAGGCATAGTCCAGTCGCAGTTCAGTCCGAACCGCTTCGACGCAGACAAATTGGCAATGATCGACGGGTAGAACTGGGTTGTATCATCTGTATGGACAGAAGTGGTTCGTCACCCCGCAATCTCCGGATTTCCCCAGCCCACACATCCGAAGTTTTCCCGACACAGCTGATGACTTCATGTGGGGGTAAGGGAAGCAACAGCCGGAAAATATATTCCACGGGAGTCAAAGATCAATCATCGAGAAGTCCGTCTTGGTGTTTTCTTTCTATTTCAATAGGCACAAGGTATTGACCTCCAAACGCGCTGTTAGTTATTGTATTTCAAGCAAGGGACAAAGCCGAGGTACTATCAATGAAACCTTTTTACAAGGAAAGGTTGCTTCCACCATATTTGCTCTTTATTCTTAATATGATCATGGAGACGTGGGAAGTGCTCGAACTCGGACAGCCATATTGCCAGGTGTAGTACCACTGCCAGGAT
The DNA here is from genome assembly GCF_000149645.3 of Aspergillus fischeri NRRL 181. NCBI lineage: Eukaryota > Fungi > Ascomycota > Eurotiomycetes > Eurotiales > Aspergillaceae > Aspergillus > Aspergillus fischeri. The sequence goes on from NW_001509764.1 coordinate 1,723,010, forward strand.
CTCCATGTACGCAGTAGGCCACCTCGGCTGGACGTTTGGGCAGTCATCCTTGAGATTGGGATCTCACTGCTGCAAACTGCGCCATCATAATCCTATATACACTAATTCGATCTTGACGTAATAATCGCCCGATTATACCACATACCACTGGGCCACGTTAGTGATTTCCAAGTTATCACCTTACCTCGTAGCAATTTGCGGTCGTCCCACTGATCCTGGGTGCCGGTGCGGTCTGACAGCTTGACATGGTCGTTGTAGTCTGGATCCAGTCTGCTGTTGGAAGAACGCAGTAATATAGCCCAGGGGTAAGGTTTGAGCATCCCGCGTTATCTGCGGGTTGATGGCTTCAAATAGTGAAATGGTGATGGTGAAGTTGAGCGCAATGAGCTGGCAGTAATCCCCCGGTTGACTTGATAATGCTTGCCACATTTGGGAGTTGTGCCAAAGTCTATGGGCCCTGGCGGAGCGATGGTATCTGTAGCATAAACACCAGTCTTGGTGACTGTGACGCCAGGGATGGCTGTGCCCGTCCAGAGAGCGCCGGGCTAGCTAACGCAGATCTGATCTCCCGTGATGAGGTTGCTGCAACCAGCGTTAATGAAAGAGTTCCACACGCGAAGCTGGGGCAATGTGATACTCCATGGATTTTGAATCTACATGCAAACATCCCCCGACTTGATCGTATACAGCTGGCAAGGGTTTACGATACAAAGGTTCTATCCAACTGCAAGCCATTAGCTCATGTTCGTCCACTACTATAGCTCTACGGGAACCCGCTTACCCTGAAGATCGGACCAATCCGGGAGAATATTATTGATCGACATCACTGGCTCGCGAGGGACACCCTGCTTGGGGACAATTTTCCTACAGTCGTCGCCCGAGACCACGGTATGTATCTTCCCGTTTAAGCATGGGGCTGTCGCATGGCCCAGGGGCGCGAAAGGAGTAGAGTAGCGTATAAGATAAAATCGGGTCATTCAATCAACCCTGTCTCTCTTCTCAGCAATCGCGGGAGATTCGGGGTTCACGCCCCCCAAATTGCATCCTCCGTTGGGGGCACAAGATCCGAGGTGTCCTGATACTCAAGCAGCGCGAGGTAGAACTTGGTGATCAGCGAAGCGATCGCCGCCTTAAACGTCCCCGAGTACGACAATGGCTGCTCTCTCAGGGTGACGTCAACCGCCTTCATGAATGGCGCAGGAGAACCTGATCTCACATCGGCAACGGAACGCATACACTCCTCGTCGACCATGAGACACATCCGCGTGTGGAAACCAGGCTCAAGTCGGTCCTCCTCGGCATCGTCGTCCATCTCCTCCGTGGACAGGCGATAGGCATACGCTCCCCTTCCTGGCGGCTCTCCCGCCATTGCTTCATCCGACACAAACTTGAGAAAAGCGTGGTCGCGAATCCGCTCAATACGGGATTCTGCCAGGGCAGCATCTATCCTCTCATCCAGGGCCGCGCCGTATTCCGCTAGGAATTTCTCCTAGAGTTGCGTATCGCAATAATAGGTGCGGAACACCAAAAAGCAGAAACCGGGCCAGTCTTCCTCGACCAGCGAGACTAGCGTTTTCAGATTTTCGAGAGTTGTGAATTTTGTCTGCTTCAGCTTCTCCTGACCTGACGGGTGTAGCGTCATCGGCTGGTGGCGATGGGATTCGCATGGGGGGAGCCCCGCGCTCGATGCGCCGCTCATTTATGCGAGCCATGTTTTGCTATGAGCTTGGCTTCAGCTGCCTGGCGCTCCATCAGATTTTGTAGTTTCTGGTCATGTCAGTATCTCTTCTTCAGCTTTCTTTGCTCTAATTAAAATATATCCACGCACCTGTTCTGAAACGGCTTCAAGGGCGGCGTCAGTCTGGTTCTGATACATCTGCTCCGTCCATCCTGGCGGCAGGTAATGTAAGATTTGATGATCAGCCATCGTAGAATGTGTTGGTGAGCTACTGAAGAGTGAGTCGAGATGGAACCAGGTGTTTGTAGGGAGAAAACAGGCAACACCAGGGACGAGGATGATCATCACATGATCTCATTAGCGGGGACTTTTAACTGATCACTTACGATGTTTATCAACTCCAGCTCTCAATAATGGGATGTATCTAACTCCCTGCAGCCTATTTATGCTGACTTTTCCTGATTTAGGACACACAAACACAATAAAATTCTATATGTTTGTGCTTTGACAGGTGCGAAAGAGCAGACGGCATACTGTCCAGTCAGTGACATGGTGGCGATGGACGAGTTGCTGAGCTGCTTTTGGGTGATGATGAACTGGTTCTGCTGGCTGGAAAGGGTGCCTAAAGGCCCATGGTCGGAATGACCGTATGGCCATATGAATGATCTCAACCTCTTCGATTGCAATTGTAATTTCAACATGTTGAACAAACCACTAGTTAACAATAAGTGATAAGCCATCCTCCAGTCTCAGCCAGATGCATTGGACGAGGCGGCTCAATCATTTTGCCCACGGAGGAGCTCCTCTAACAAACTAACAAGTCACAGAATGCGCTGGGTATGTGTTGGGTTCAGCTGTGAGTCGCAAGTGGCCTCTCCAGGTACCTCCATGACTGAACACGCAGCAGCCACGGACCGCACCAGCTGCATGTAGTTGATTTGCACACTTCTCAACTGCTGCAAGTATTGTCTTCTTCTCAGCAGTGGTGTTGCAGTTGGTGCCCGTGGTGGTCGCCTCATATGCATAACCATAGTAGTAATCATCCGCCGTGTCAGTCCCATAGGTCAAGGTACAGGAGTCCAGGTCGGACTTATTCTTGATAATACCTGCAATAAACTGCCAGATGTCCAATGCTGCTTTTGCGGTGGTGATGATCTCAGCGCCGTTGACAATTGTTGTCCTGATGCTTTTGATTGTTATACCCGTGCGTTTGGCCAGAGCCTCATCCGTGCTATTGGTATATTGGGATGCATACTCGGCACTCATCACATCAAAAGAGATGGTAATGTTTGATTCTCCATTGTTCCATTCCTCTATAATAGGTGTGGTCAGGACAGTTGTTGTCTCAGAGTATTCAGCACAACCTCGATCAACAAGGCTGAATGCGAGCACACCACACAGGACTTTGCCAGGTCTGACCATTTTCCCAAGGTATATCTTTCGTAAAGGGCAAAGGTATCCAGGAATAAAATCAAAAGTAGCTGGAAAACCTGCATGAGTCGCAGTTGTTCAGAGACAATCACAAGACTTAGTGAATTCCAGATTGATATTAGACCTGGAAGATACCAGTCAGCTAATTTTGTGGGTAATTTGCAAAGAATGAAAGGGTTACCTGAAACCTCTGAATGCAGTCCTGTAAATCGGGCCTCAAATTGAATCAGGGCTGGTTCGTTCAAAGGCTATCTTGTTCATACACACGGGTGATGCTCTCCTTCTTATACCTTGGATTCTCCTGGTTAGGGTGACTCTCTTATCTGTCCCTGTGGTGAGCTAATTCTCGCCTAGCTGCATACTTCTATCATGGCTGTTGAGGTGGATATTGCTGACGCATTTTTCTTTAGGGGTGTACGTAGGGCTCTAACTGCTTGAGGACCTAGCGCTCTCTGTCGATCAACAGATGGTGCCGGATTGATAATAGTTAACTCTCTCCAATAAGGGCGAGGAATAGCACGCGAATAGCGCGAGCCATTTCACCGTACTGGAAGATAGCATTATCCACACTCGAGGCCTCACTTACAGGGCGATTTAAATAAATAAATGGTTTCCCATGAGTCATGATGCTGACGCGGGCCTCTCTAAGGTGACATAGCCACTTTCTGGGAAGGATATAGCTTCTTTTTGGCCTCCTACTTCTGTTGACGGCCCTAAACACTACGATGATTTGAGCTTAGAGCACTCCACTAGTACGCCTTTTTCTAGGGTACGGGTTTTCAAGCTGATTTTGATTTGCCCACATCGAAAGCTAGGTGTGGTCCGCTAGCAATGGGTCTACAATGTCCGTGTCCCAATGTCAATAGAAACTCATCGAATATCACTTCACCTACTTCGCCTTGCCACCTAGGCCCATCGGAGGGCTGCAAGCCTGTTGATAGCCAGCTATATATAGCCAATGGAATCCCCTGAATCCTTGGAGTTCTCTAAGCGATTTGTTCTGACTGCTCTACAACCATTCCTTTCTCCTCCCTGATTCTAATAATCATAGCCTCGTAGGCCTCTGTTGATTCATCTCCAACACATACCCCCAAGCATCTCTACAACAGGCGCTGACATGCACCTTGTTTAGGCCAGCAACTTCCTCAGCCAAATATTTAGCTGCATTATCTCCACGGTCATTACCATGTCCCAGGATCCATTGGCGGTAGAGCGAATCCACAGGCCTTTAACTTCCTTGGCTGACTGCAGAATGGCATAGATTAACTACTATCTAGACTTATTCTATGAATTGCTATTACTTGCAGTGAGGACCTGCTAATACAAGGATTGTTGCTCGGAAGCTGCCGGCCCCTTTAGCCTCAAAGGCCGCGTCACCCTTAGTTGAATTACTATGGTAAACTAGAATGGATAAGGAGGAAGGTCTGATTCTCTCTAAATTTATTAAGTAGCTCATTTTAAATATCAAAGAATGGCAATTTTTATGCGAAAATTTGAGTGGCTGGATCAGCATTTGTAAAACAATATCTATTCTCGCGATCTGATTAGTAGAACCAGAATACCCCTCAGATATCCGGTATTAACGGGAGTATACCGATAGCGGTAAGAATGTTTGACCCCTTGACACGCTAAGCATTATAGCCAAGAAAGAGCTTAACTCGGAAGACTTAGATTGCTCCTAGGTTCGCTCGCTCTCAATAAAGATCCAATGTTGCACGAGAAGTCTCCGTACACTTGCTGCATTCCCAAAGGCAAGGAGGAGAGGCTTACCAGTATTTTTAAGATGCTTATCTTCACCTAGAAGAATACAATATCCAAACTAAGTAGCAGGCTTCTTGTTGACATAAATCATGAACCACCCCCATTATGGGCATCACTGCATGATGAGGGGCCTTATCATGCAGACTCACCGAGAATCACTATCCAGCACTCATTAGGTAGCACATTTTCTTCTAATGATCTAGTGATAATGTTGTCATGCATAGGCCTTACAATTCCACCTGTTCATCAGCCTCTTAGGGTGATGTGAGCCCCTAGATAGGCTATGGGAAGTTCATTTCAGTCTGTTGATTTTCAAATAACTAGTAGGGCTAAGACGTTAGATAGGTGGCTCTAGCTTAGAACTGCCTCGCCGGCTGGGGGCGAAACCCATTTTGTACAGCTAGCAGGGGATGTATGGGCCAGCCATGGCGTCCTTATTAACCAGAGTGCCCGAGGATTATCCGACAGGCAGTCATTCCTTGCTAACTCCATTTACCATCCACAGTCTCCGTATCCATGCGGCAGGTCTGATGGGAGTTCTATTTGAATCTAGCTTGGGCTTTCCTGTTTCGGTCTAAGGGTAGTCAGACATGAGATACTGTCATTTTTTAAGGAAATAGGACACTCTACTAGTACAGAGTTTACTATAGTCAGTAGATAGGTGTTCCTTCATCCATCAGGACTGTAGAATCCCACAAGTCTAAGTAACTGAGACCCGGCAAGTTGGCTAGATATTAATATTATAAGGGGCAATTCCCTTCCTACAAGTGAGTTTCAGAACTGTCTTCCCAGGTGTGCTTTATACTTCCCACACTCTCAAGTCTCTTAGTTGCCTACACGGATTCTCTCTCCACCCGTAGGTAAATACTATCCTTCATTACGTGACTCATATTGATCATCATCCACCAGGGCAAGACCCAAGTTCGGACTAAGCCAACAAGCCCCCAGGTCCTTCACCTATGCTAAAAGACGCAATCCGCATGGATCTTGTCTATCTGGCCTGTATCCTAATTCTCGACATTATTGCAATCTACGACAGATATACAGAGGGACAATGGTCAAGCTCAGCAAGGTCTTGTGTGGCGTTCTCGCATGGGTTTTTGCTGCTCCATGTCTTGCTGGAGACAATGAAACAACATATGTGACTACCACCCCAATTTTCATGGAGTGGGACAATGGAGCATCCAACATGACAGTTACTCTGGGTCTTATCAATGCAAACTATGCTTGGAAATATGTCAACAACACACTTGACGTCGACCTTGACAAACGCACTGGTATCACCATCACGAAAATCAAGACTACGGTCAAAGCAGGGACAAAAATTATTGCCACAGTAAAGGCAGGTATTGAAATCTATGAGTTTCTGGCTGGCATTATCAAGTCCAAGTCAGATGCGAACAGTTGTACCTTGACTTATGGTACAGATGTAAGCGGGGACTTATACTATGGGTATGCCTATAAGGCGACAACCACAGGCACAAACTGTGATACTACAGCGATGAAGAAAACAATCCTTTCAGCTGTGGAGAACTGTGCTACCACTCTGCATAATAGTGGCACCACTGTGGGCTGCTGCGCGTTCAATCATGGTGGCACCTGGCACAGTCATCTGCGGCTGAGCGCCGAACCAAGTGTTTACCCTGTGCATACTGTTGATTGCTGAGCTTCAGAGTGGCGTTGTCTTCGACAGAGCTTTTGGTAGGGTGGTGAGACTCTGTCTGCTGACTTGGCATAACATTGTTATTCAAAGGTTTGGGGCTGAATCAGGGGAGCAGAACTAGGAAGTGTGGTCCAAAGCAGCAGGCTGACGCGCTAACTAGGTGAGATTTTGTCCTCAATGTTTGAAGGCAATGGCCTGTATCTAACTGCAGTGTTGACAGTTCTCTCAGTAGTTGGGACTATGGCGCATTTAAGCCACTCTATTAATTATTCAGTTATCGCCTGAGCTTTATACTTTAACAATAGAAAACAAGAATAGAAGTCTTTAGTATGTTTATTTATGCCATATAGTATCAGATGCATGTTGCTTTTTAGAAGACACAAGTAGTAAGCTTAGAACAAAGCAAAAAGAGGGCAAAGCGAGATGGTGACTGGGGGAAGCTTAAGCCCAATCTGATCATCACTGATCTTAGAGGTTAAGAGTAAACATAGCTAAAGTAATTGTCACTAATGCTCATGACATTTTCGTCGTAACTGATTCGCATAAGCTTCTATGTGGCTCTAACATTAGCTATGCACTGCTCCTTGACTACTACTAGCTCTGCCACAGAGGGTTGGAATGTCTGCTTTCAAGTTTTGTTCTGTACTATGTGATGATCCGCAGATCAGATTTGTGTCCCTGAGCAGTCGACGACCAAACTGACGACCAAGGTCTTCCAGCTCCACCAAGGGAAAATAGACGGGGGCATCTTTCCCTGGTGGCTGCAGATAACTGCAAACCACGTCGTAGATTGCTTGTTGCCTGACCGGACACTCCTCCTATAAGCGCAGCCACATTGGACAGTATTTCCGAGATAGTGGAGGTATTGTGCCATGTGTGGATCGAGATGGGGTTTCGACTTTCAAAGATCCCGAAAGTGGCAGGTATGAATAAATTCACCAAAGGTTGTGGGCTGATTGCGGCGCTTTTCCTGTCTATGCTGATCTTCTGCTTGTTTTTGCAGCTCGCCTCTTTCAGGAAGAGAGCTTTATACTCTGTTGATCTGTCGCCAGCCATAGGCGCGCTGTCCCTCTAGAGTAGAGATTGTGTGATATTCGCGCAACTACGTACCCTCAGGAGTGACGCGCGGCCAAGGTGAACGAAGTGGTTTGGTTGTTCTAAGATTCTTCGCGAGTAAGTGGGTCTAGTATTGAAGTTGACCGTTCTACGATGACCTCAGAAAGCTTCGACTCCGCGAGGCTCTTGAATGCGTTCCTTGATGAGCAGGTGATAAAAAGAAGAGTAGTTGCAGACTACTTACTCTTCCTAATGCAGTATGTAAAAATACCATTTTTGTGCTGAATAATTTCAGATTTAAGTGGACTGATGGAAGGCCTTGTTGAAGTAATTAAGCCTTTTTGGCCCTCAATAAAGTGAGGGCTAATAGGATTAACTAGGAGTAAAGCTTGTAAGTTAAGTAGCAAACCTATTGGCTTCTACTCAAATCTTTAACACTCATTAAACTATGGGTTAATATATCTGATAAGACCTGTAATAGCTAAGCAGCAGAACAATTCTCACAAATCAGAGTTGATCCGCTCAAGATGTTTCGAAATTTGGCAAAAAGTTGAATTAGTGTGAATACTTGCTAGCGTTTATCACCTGAGGATAGTGGCTATATAATACTTAGCAGGTGTAGAATGGTGGTGTGTAGCATGTACTTAAGTGCTAAAGCAGTGGCTTTAGTAGTAGTCATTTTGGTGTCAATTTCACAGGTCCACATATTCTAGTAGTACTCGAGACCGTAACATTATATACAAGAACCTTGCAGAGCCCTCAGATAACACCGCCACATCCAAGCAAATAGCTGATTGTATTCTCAATTTTGCATCATCCAGGTTTCAAACACGCCCCGTGGTCGATCGATTCTCCGAGCCCCGGGATCGAGTCCGAGCGCCCTTATGTCTTGTGGACGTCCCAAAATGTGATGGGGCGTCATTACCCCTGTCTGAGGGCTCTTCTTCCTGCTGCTTCGAGCGGAGGGCGTTCTCGTAGTCGTCAATCGGCGCATCATCGCGGGTCACGCCGTGCACCTTCTTAGGTTGGAGCGGATGGTCGCCGACTGGTTTAGAAGGCATTTTGTTGACAGGAGTATTAAATGAGTACAGTCTACCGCGTGATGTGCCAGTGCAGTAGAGAGTGGCTTTTAAATGCAGGTAGACGGTTTACTTCATATGTTGTTCTTATATGCTGCGCCGCGGAATGATCCTAGCATGACGTGCTCTTTCTCAATAGCCAGGGACACAGCCTGGTGTGTCAAATCATGAGCTTATACCTCTAGTGGCAAACCAAGGGGGTTTGTGGAATGCCAATAAACAACACCATATATCGAGTCACGGTGACATGGTAGTGCAGATGGCACATTCCCGTCATACTTATGTCAACGAAAAGGATTATATTCAATCTTGTCAACGAGGAACTAAATTGATGGGCCTTGTGCATAGAATAATACCATACAATATGAGTGTATAATGCAACAAATAGGTGCGCGAAGAAATCTCTATAAAGCCAAGCGGACCAGGAGAATAGGTAATACAGAATATAGCACAACGACAGAGAATGCTAGCCTAGACTTAACCACTGGCCAACTTCCTCAACTGCGTCATCGGGCCATTGAACTTATCCGAGTCCCCTCCATGCTCATACTTGTCCGAATTCTGCCAGATCGTCCATGTCTTCCAGTCACCAGGAATCGTCTTGGGAGGAGAGCTGCTATACGCCGCCAGAACCAGAGGACACTTATCGCCGAAGCCCTTGGCGTTGCCCGTGCAGCGATTCCACCAGTCTGCAGTGGTGTAGATCATAGGCCACCGACTCGTCGCATGATGGTACTCGTCGACAAAGTCGTGGATCCAAGCGACCATCTGGGAATGGCTGAGGCCGTAGCATGTCGCTCCGTAGGGGTTGTACTCGATGTCCAGCATCCCAGGCAGTGTGCGGTTATCGTTGCTCCATCCGCCGCCGTTCTTCAGGAAGAATTTGGCTTGTGTGCTGCCGGTGGACTTGTCAGGGCGGGCAAAGTGGTATCCACCGCGGAGAAGGCCAGCCTTGGTGGCGCCAGTGTAGTGTGAGTTGAAGACGGTGTCTTTGTAGGTCGTGCCTTCAGTAGTCTGTAGAGCATGTCAGCTGAGTGAGCTGTGGATTGTCGCATATCGACGAACCTTGATCATCACGAACTGCGCGCCATCCTTCTTGGCAGCTTCAAAGTTGACGCTCTTCTGGTGGTTGGAGATGTCGAAGCCCTGGATCGTGGTTGCGCGGGCTTCGGGTTGACTGGGGAGGGCCGAAGCCAGGCCGGCAATAGTGGCAATAGCAGCAATGGAGAACTTCATTTTGCAGAGGGAGGCGATGGTACTTTCAGTGCCTTGATGTGGTCTCTCTCGACATGAGCAGGATGATGCTGGTATATATATTCGGTCCACACAGACTCTTTGCCGACACGATCATTAAGTTTGATTGCGATGTGCGCACCTCAAAATAGATCCAGACTGATACGAGCTACCGAATCGACCGTCGTCGGATTTTGGACCACAGAACATTCAAGCATATGAATAGATTCGGACAACTTGTGCGAGGATTTCGAGTAAAGTTGTAACATCCCGTCTGTGGGGCGAGTATACGAGAGGATCGTCATCTCTAAAGTCGCTAAAACACACTATCTGGCTAGATGGGTATCATTTTGCGAGGCCGGAGATCGCTCTAACAGGATTAAGAGCAACACACTGATCATCCAAGGTCCCTGACTAGCCAGTGTTCGTTCCTTGGATAGCCAATTCTGGGGCCAAATGCGATGATCGTTTCCTTCGTAGACATTGAATGGGAAATACGGGATTTATTAATCCACGCCACTTCCGTCGGTTGTGTTAATGTGGAGATGTACCAAAAATAGTTTTGTATTCAGGACGATTTAATGTTGTATCTGAATGAAACTTTACCTTCACTATGTCCTATGGTTGAGGTTAAAATAAAGGATCTTATTCTAACTGTTTTAGGAGTGCACTCTTCACCTGCATGTAAAGACCACCGGCATGGTTTAGAGAATGCATTCCATTTTTATGCAGGGTATTATTAGGGGATGAAAGATTTAAATAAAGCCCTCTGGAAGCAGAGATGTAGATAGATCAGCATACCTCTAATGTCCTAATGGTAAATATTATCTATTTCCCTCTATTATACACATGCTATTAGTGAATAAGATGGCTAAAGACTATGCAGTAGTGTGTTAGGTTAACTATATTAAATGCCTACCGTCCCCGATCACCTGACGCCCGCTATCACCTGGCGCCTGATTTTCGGGTCAACTACGAGTGCAGAAGTGAAGCTATACAGCCACAACTAGAACATAAAATGATTAGTATTTTTAATGGAACCAAATAACAAGTCCAGAGAGGTTGTTTAGCTAGTTTTTGGTGTTTCAGAATCGCTGCGGAAGCCGTATTTGCCTTCCTCGACTATTTACAGTAACAGGTGCCTCTTCCACTTCTTCCTCACTTTTCCTATAGGTATTATTCTTTTTCTTTTCCGTAGTAGACTCGGTACACTTTTTCTTACCTTTATTAGCCTGTTTGACATTATTTTGAAGCTGTAGAGAAGCTTGTTTTGTAGCTTTCTCCTCCTCTTTCTGGCGTCTCTTTTCCTCCGCTTCCTGCATTCGTAGACTCTTATTATAAGCCCTTATTCTCTTTTGTTCTTTAATCAAGCGTATTTTCTCTTCTTTCTCCTGCTGCTGATGTATCTTATCTTCCTCTTTGGCGGCCTTAGCAATGCGTGCAGCTTCCTCCTTCTCTGCTTGAAGATCCTGCGCTTGTTGAACCTTCTTAAGGCTGTAAAAGATGGCATTACCATCTTCTGGTGCTTGAAGCTGAAGCTGTAAAGGCTTCCCACGCTGTCGCTTCTTCTGCTCATTTCGTAGAGCATTTTCCAAGCCTGTACATCGTAGTTTGAGAAGAATGTTCTCTGTAGAAAGATGCATCATTGTGTCATTCAATTCC